>NC_050570.1:26784899-26887399 GCF_013265735.2 Oncorhynchus mykiss
CAGCGTCTGGATGAGGGAAACAGAACAACATTAATGCTGACACGGGGATTAAACTGAGGAATATACAGATAAAGAGAAGGCAATCAATAAAGTGATGGAATCCAGGTGAGTCCAATGAAGCACTGATGTGCGTAACGATGGTGACAGGTGTGCGTAATGATGGGCAGCTTCTGTATATCACCATACCTTGTCACAGCACTGATTGGCTCAAACGCATTAAGAAATAAAGAAATTCCACAAATGTACTTTTAACAAGGCACAACTGTTAATTGAAATGTATTCCAGGTGAAGCTGGTTGGGAGAATGCCAAGAGTGTGCAAAGCTGTCATCAAGGCAAAGGGTGGCTACTTTGAAAAATCTCAAATATAAAATATATTTTGATTTGTTTAACACTTTTGGTTAGTACATGATTCCAAATGTGTTATTTCATAGTTCGCTATTATTCTACTCCTCACAGCTCATTAATAACACAGATGATATACTCAGCTCAGTACTCCTCACAGCTCATTAATAACACAGATGATATACTCAGCTCAGTACTCCTCACAGCTCATTAATAACACACAGGAGATACTCAGCTCAGTACTCCTCACAGCTCATTAATAACACACAGGAGATACTCAGCTCAGTACTCCTCACAGCTCATTAATAACACACAGGAGATACTCAGCTCAGTACTCCTCACAGCTCATTAATAACACACAGGAGATACTCAGCTCAGTACTCCTCACAGCTCATTAATAACACACAGGATATACTCAGCTCAGTACTCCTCACAGATCATTAATAACACACAGAATATACTCAGTTCAGTACTCCTCACAGAACATTAATAACATGGGATATACTCAGCTCAGTACTCCTCACAGCTCATTAATAACACACAGGAGATACTCAGCTCAGTACTCCGCACAGCTCATTAATAACACACCGGATATACTCAGCTCAGTATTGACCCAGGCTACGTCCCAAATGGCCCCCTGTTACTCATTTTAGTAACACACTACAGTGACCACACTGAGACCACAGAGGTCAGAAGGGACCCTCCCTCAGCTTCCGGGAGATTCAGACTAAAACTATCAGCCATAGATGTCAGTAAGTTCAGGGTTGAAAGAAAGACAGGGTAATGTATCTCCCTCGTACTGTGAGTGTTGTCTTTCTATCAGTAACAGTATGTACATATCTCCTCCTCTCTCACTAACAGCAGAAATACAGCATTCAGCCGTATGGCTAGAAACTACACGCTCTTTGTGATCCATTATCTGATAGATAGAACACACACACTATAAGCTTTAGAATATAATAAGAGTGCCATGGTCTGTGTGACCTATCAGTTTAACTAGTGGAGCCAGAAAGCAGATATTCTAAGAAGCGTCTGTGCAGACATGATCCCCAGAGCCCTGAACAGCAGAATGCTGGAGATAGATCTAGCTCTATATATATGGCTCTGATTGGCCGTATCTCTGATTTATGCTAATCTCTGACCATGTAAAGCCTCACATCTTTAACAACTAAAAATAGTCTCCTTTTTTCTCTGGGCTCCACAGGGCTAAATACCGTATTAATGCTAGAAAGAATGTGATGAGCAATGTTAGAGAGAAATGTAATGTAGAGAGACATATATAGAGAGATATGAAATGGAGAGAGACATATATAGAGAGGTATGAAATGGAGAGAGACATATATAGAGAGATATGAAATGTAGAGAGACATGTATAGAGAGATATGAAATTTAGAGAGACATATATAGAGAGGTATGAAATGGAGAGAGACATATATAGAGAGATATGAAATGGAGAGAGACATACTGTATATAGAGAGATATGAAATGTAGAGAGACACATATAGAGATATATGAAATGTAGAGAGACATATATAGAGAGATATGAAATGGAGAGAGACATATATAGAGAGATATGAAATGGAGAGAGACATATAGAGAGATGAAATGTAGAGAGACATATACAGAGATATGAAATGTAGAGAGACATATATAGAGAAATGAAATGTAGAGAGATATATGGAGAGATATGAAATGTAGAGAGACATATATAGAGAGATATATATAGAGATATGAAATGTAGAGAGACATATACAGAGATATGAAATGTAGAGAGACATATATAGAGAAATGAAATGTAGAGAGATATATGGAGAGATATGAAATGTAGAGAGACATATATAGAGAGATATGAAATGGAGAGAGATATATATAGAGATATGAAATGTAGAGAGATATATATAGAGAGATGAAATGTAGAGAGACATATACAGAGATATGAAATGTAGAGAGACATATATAGAGAAATGAAATGTAGAGAGATATATGGAGAGATATGAAATGTAGAGAGACATATATAGAGAGATATGAAATGGAGAGAGATATATATAGAGATATGAAATGTAGAGAGATATATATAGAGATATGAAATGTAGAGAGACATATACAGAGATATGAAATGTAGAGAGACATATATAGAGAAATGAAATGTAGAGAGATATATGGAGAGATATGAAATGTAGAGAGACATATATAGAGAGATATGAAATGGAGAGAGATATATATAGAGATATGAAATGTAGAGAGATATATATAGAGATATGAAATGTAGAGAGACATATATAGAGAGATATGAAATGTAGAGAGACATATATAGAGAGATATGAAATGTTGAGAGACATATATAGAGAGATATGAAATGGAGAGAGACATGTATAGAGAGATTGAAGTTAAGGGACAAGAGACACTGTGGATTAGGGCAACTTGGATCAGGTAGGTACTGTATGTTTCCTCCACCAATCATATCACTCCATTCATTCATGATATCATCACCCTGTGGTGCAGTTTGATGACGTCACTGTGGCCGCCAGAGGTAGGTACCAGGTCGCGTCTGGCATGTTGTGTGTTCTGTATTTTTGTGACGCGTGTTGCACGTGTGTTGGGACATGCAACACTGACTTTTCTATTGTAGCTTGACGTCTGACGGGTGTGAACTCTCTTTCTGATTGGCAGAATATCAACCAATTAGAGCTCTTTGGAGACATCTCCACACTCCCGGACATCTACTCCCCCTCGGTGAGTACACCACCCCCCCCCCCCTTCTCTCTCTCGCTCCCTCCCGACATTTGATCAGGGTGCAGTTAGACCACTGTTTTGCGTGTGTGTGTCTGTTTAGGGAGGGTGAAAATTAGTTTTTACCTGTTCCTCCCCATTCTCCTCTCTTCCCTCAGACCCCTGCCTCTCCAGCCAACACCCTGGACCCCTCTCTGGGCCTGCAGCCCACAACCGAACTCTTCACCCCCTTCAACCCTGCCTCCGTACCCTCAGGTAAGAACGCTCCCCTCTCTTCTCCTCTCTTCTTCTCTCCTCTCCCTTCCTCTCCCCTCTCTCCTCCTCTCTTCTTCTGTCCTCTCCCTTCCTCTCCCTTCCTCTCCCCTCTCTTCTCCTATCTTCTTCTATCCTCTCCCTTCCTCTCCCCTCTCTTCTCCTCTCTTCTTCTCTCCTCTCCCTTCCTCTCTCCTCTCTTTTCCTCTCTTCTTCTCTCTTCTCCCTTCCTCTCCCCTCTCTTCTCCTCTCTTCTTCTCTCCTCTCCCTTCCTCTCTCCTCTCTTTTCCTCTCTTCTTCTCTCCTCTCCCTTCCTCTCCCCTCTCTTTTCCTCTCTTCTTCTCTCCTCTCCCTTCCTCTCCCCTCTCTTCTCCTCTCTTCTTCTCTCCTCTCCCTTCCTCTCCCCTCTCTTCTCCTCTCTTCTTCTCTCCTCTCACTTCCTCTCCCCTCTCTTCTCCTCTCTTCTTCTCTCCTCTCCCTTCCTCTCACCTCTCTTCTCCTCTTTTCTTCTCTCCTCTCCCTTCCTCTCCCCTCTCTTCTTGTGTCCTCTGCTGTGCTCTTTGGAGCAGAGCTGGAACAACTATCAATCTGTACATTTTTATGAGTCTGTGTGACGGTCTGAATAGATCTGTACATGATATGACTGATGCTCATTGTGGATGTAATGATCATAGTTCAGCAGAACCATTAAGACACAACATCAACCACAGGCTAAATTCGGTCACTGCTGAGGAGGTACATGGGGTACTCTGTGTGTGTGTGTTTATGTGTGTTTGTGCGTGTGTTTATGTGTGTGTTTGTGCATGAGTACAACTCTCTCCTCTCCTCTCTGTGTCTAGGTTATGTGACGATGGGAGCGGTACCTCCAGGTCATGTGTGGTCCCAGCAGGCGTTTGCAGCCCAGGCAGGTCCTCTGTTTGGGGTCCCGTCCCCCATGGGTCAGTCCCTCCCTGTAGCCCAGGTCCTGCCTGGAGGCCAGCCTCTCATCTGGGGCCAGGCCAACCTCTTCCCTGCTACACAGCAGCAGTGGGCCGCCATGACTGGAGCAGGTATATGCACACACACACGCATGCACATACATACATGCACGCACACACACAGGGATGCATGCGCACACGCACGCACACACACACACAGTAAAGTGTATTTTCCTGTGTCTAGGGTTCCCTGCTACAGCCTACCTCCCAACCCAGCCAGGGTCTCTGCCTGCCATGTTCCTCCCAGTCAATCAACCCTGCGACGGCCTATCATCTGCCGGCGCTGCCTCGAACCCCGCCCCCTCATCAGCCTCCAGTCCACAGCATGCAGAGAGGCAGCGGCAGAAGATGAGCAAGGTAGGATCATTTTATTCCAGTGATTTTATTTCAACCGAACAAATCAATGGAGAGTCAAGTCACATTTAGAGTAATGGCCTGGCCACGACACACAAGCTCTATACAACAGCTTTTCATTGGCCAACGTCTTCCATAGTGTGTCTTTAACATCTTCTACTCTCTCTGTAGGAGATGTTTAAGGACTTCCAGCTAGTGAAGCCCCCTGCCATGCCTGCTAAGATGGGGGACCAGCACCAAAGTCTAGCAGGGACCTCAGAGGCCTTCAGTTCCTATTTCAGCCGCGTGGGGACCGTCACCGATACAGACGACTGTGACGACTTTGACATCTCTCAGCTCAACCTCACTCCTGTCACCTCTACCACGCCCTCCACTAACTCACGTATGTACCTACACCTGGCTGGTTGTATATGAGATGACTTTCTGTTTGGAAGTTCCCTCCAACCCTCAGACCATTCCACCTCCATGTTTGCCTCCACTCCCAGTCTGGTTTACTTTCTATATCTCAGGTGATCAACTGTCATTTGTTTTATTGTATGTGTCGTTGCAATTCATCTTTTAGCTATCATCATCATCAGCAATAAAACTAAAGAGAGACAGTCGTTGTCCCCCTCTCCTCCCCCAGCTCCGACCCCGGCCCCCAGACAGAGTTCTCCATCTAAATCGTCGCTGTCACACGTTAGTGACCACATTGACCACATCAGTGACCCTCCCACAGACGCCACCGACCCCCCCACAGATGACTCGTTCGGCGAGGTGGAGGGCTCCCCCAGTCGCAGTGGAGAGGAGGATGCGGTGAGTGACTGTGTGTGTGTGTGTGCCCGGAGTGTGTGTGTGTATTTAGATCTGTTGATGAATAGGCTTTGCATCAGCACAGTGGGCCAGGTAATTATTCTCTCTGATTGGCTACTCTCATAGCTGGCCTGTGTGTGTGTGTGTGTGTGTGTGTGTGTGTGTGTGTGTGTGTGTGTGTGTGTGTGTGTGTGTGTGTGTGTGTGTGTGTGTGTGTGTGTGTGTGTGTGTGTGTGTGCGCGTGCGCGTGTGCGTGTGTGTGTGTGTGTGTGGCCAGTAAAGCATTAAATTAGCTGCTTGAAGTGTCAGATAGATCATTAAGATGTTATTAATGTTAGCAGGTAGCTCCATACATCATCTGATCTGTAGCACCATGTTATTATTCAACTGATGAACTACAGGAGAGAGAAAAACCCTAGGGTCTTTTCTAGGGCAATTAATATTTATTATTCACCAAATCTATATGAGAGAGAGAAAGAGTGAGAGAGAGAGAGAGAGAGAGAGAGAGAGAGAGAGAGAGAGAATTAGAGAGAGAGAGAGAAATAGGGCAGTGAGCGAGAATTGCATAGGGAGAGAGGAATGGGAAGAGACTATTCCCGAATGAAAGCACTGGAGTCACCAACCTGACAATGGTGAAAGAACTGAATTGGAGGCTATGCTTTCTACCATTGATTATTTTGACCGTTTATTCCCAAGTATCCCCCCTCTCCTCTCTCTCTCTCTCTCTGACAGAGGGGTAACTCAGCTGAACCTTGGGGATCTAGATATTTTTCCATATTACTATGGAACAAAACTCAAATAAGAGTGAGAGAGAGAGAGAGAGAGAGGGGAGAGAGAGTGAGAGAGAGAGAGAGAGAGAGAGAGAGAGAGAGAGAGAGAGAGAAGCAGCCTCCCACTCTGTGGTGAGGGAGTTAGTGTAAAGAGCAGAAATGTTTCACGAATCAATAGAGGGGACTTTTAGCACAGCTCAGTGTGTGTGGGTGTGTCCATTCTTTCTGTCCTTTAGTACACTGCTACCCTGTCCCTTTGCTGCCTGTATTCTCCTATTTTCTTATCCTGATTTCACCTACAACTGTTTCTCTTTTTCTTTCTTCCCTTACTTCCCTGCTCTTCTTTCTCCTCTCCTCTCCTCCCCTCCCTCCATCCCTCTCTCCAGGCGTGTGGGTCTGGGTCTCCATGTCCCAGTGAGACAGCAGGTTCTAGTCCAGCCCAGACCAGTCCACCTGCCGACAGCTAGATAGATGCTGGCTGGGTGCTGGGTAGGTATCTATCCTCCTTCCTCTCCTCCTCCTTCTCCTGCCTCCTTCCTCTCCTCCTCCTTCTCCTGCCTCCTTCCTCTCCTCCTCCTCCTGCCTCCTTCCCGTCCTCCTCCTTCTCCTGCCTCCTTCCTCTCCTCCTCCTTCTCCTGCCTCCTTCCTCTCCTCCTCCTCCTGCCTCCTTCCCGTCCTCCTCCTTCTCCTGCCTCCTTCCTCTCCTTCTCCTGCCTCCTTCCTCTCCTCCTCCTCCTTCTCCTGCCTCCTTCCTCTCCTCCTCCTTCTCCTGCCTCCTTGCTCTGCTTGCTGTCAGCCTGCCTGTTCCAAGCACACCTTTTCTGATCCTCTATTCATCCGCTCTACTCTGTCTCTCTCTCCTGTCTTCCCTTTGTATCTCTCCCTTCTCTCTCATCCTGCCTGCTGCTTGCTCTGATGGTGGCATGATGTGTCTGACTGCCTGTGGTTGTGTTGTGTGGTTCTGCACCTGTGTGTGTGTGTTGTTGTTGTGTATCTGTGTTTGCTCTCCCTATAGCCACCAGAGGTGTGTGAGTATTACTACAGTGTGTGTCTTTAAAACAATCAGATGACTTCCTTAATGTGCATGGCCATGCTGTCATGATGTTGTGTTCTGTTTGTCATGCATAGCTACATCTTTGCCATGGAATAAATATTGCGATACTGGTATCGTCACAGCCCTAGTATAATGAAGCAATAAGGCCCGAGGAGGTGTGGTATATGGCCAATATACCACGGCTAAGGGCTGTTCTTAGGCACGACGCATTGCGGAAACCGGTTACCAACGGAATTAAAGCAGTACAAATAAATGTTATGTCATACCAGTGGTATACCGTCTGATATACCACGGCTGTCAGCCAATCAGCATTCAGGGCTTGAACCACCCAGTTTATAAAAATGGTATATAATGGGATGTAAAAATGTATATATCCTAGACTGCCTTTCAGGTTAACAGAATGTTTTGCATTGAGAGACTTTCCACCACTGGCAGTGGCTTTACATGATCTCTGACACAATGAATCTGCTTATATAGAACATTGTGTGTAAGGATAAGGGTGTCAGTCAGGCCCACACACAGGGAACTATGTAATGACAGTGTTTTCATCACTAATACTGGGCTGCCGCCACTAATGACAGGCTGCTATTCATTTGCATGAATTAAAACCCATGAAGAATCCTAAACCCAATCACTACTCTGCAGACAGCCATCAGACCTGCTGGGATATGTTCTCCCCTTCAAGTCTCCTACACACCACGCATGCACGCACGTACACACTTTCACATGCACTCCCGTACACACACACACACACACACACACACACACACACACACACTGCTGTAGGAGGGAGACGGACTTGGGTCATAATAACGAGTCTCCCAGTCACACACACACACACACACACACACAAACACACACACACACACTATAGGGCTGGGAATTGCCAGGGACCTCATGATATATACTTAGGTGCCGATACGATATGTATTGCGATTCTCTCGATTATCACAATTCTATATGTATTGCGATTCAATACTGTGATTTTAATGCGATTCCATGGTCCAAACGTATTGTTCGCCACATGTCTGCTGCAGAGGGACAAGAGAGAGCCATGACAAAACCCGTTTTTATTAATCATGGCAATAAAAGTGCTAAAAACAAATTGGCTCCCTTTTTAAAAAGAAGATGGAGAACAAGCTATGAAGGAAAAATACTGGAGTTTTGGTGCAGGTACAACCGACTAGAGCAAAAGTTATATTGCGATATTGCTAAAACAATACGATACGATATATCATCAATGAGAATACCCCTATATGTAACTGTATAGATTTCATCCATCACTAATGCTCTATCTATGCATACAGCAATACACGACCCAGCAGCGTGGCTGGTCTCTCTGTCTGTAGCAGGGTGCTACTGCCCTCTGGTGTTGACAACAGGAACTGAATGTGTTGAAACTGGGACTTGAGACTAAGGAGTATGTAGACAGAAGGGGACCTGGGTTCAGGCCCGACTCGGGTCCAAGTACTTGTACTTTGAGTGTTTGCTTGAGTCTACCTGGAGTGCCACATGGGTAGGTTTTGTGGTTTTTGGACTTTTTTACTGGTTTGATGAGCCCGACAAGCTCAAACAGGCACAAATAAAGTATTTGAAAACCAGGTCTAGTTCAGCCCAAGTGGGTCATGCTAATGCTAACATGCTAACAGTGTCTCCTCTCTCTCTGTCTACAGGGGAAGGATCTCTGTCTGCAGGGAAAGGATCCTCTCTACGCCCAGGTCAACAAAGGGAAGAAATAAAGAGACACACTGGACACTGGACACTGGACTGACCAACCAACGCTGACCAACCAACCCGATGTGTGTGTGTGTGTGTGTGTGTTACTCCTCTCAAGCAGCAGCCTGGCCACCCCTCTAACAAAGGATAGAACGCTCCATCTACTCCCTCTACTCTCTTTTCATTCATTCATCTCTCCGTCTCTCTCTCTCTCTCCCTCCATCAAACGTTGCTAGAGACTATGCTGCCAAAAGGGGACTGGGCCAAGTGTTGTCTCCCTTCCTAACTCACACAGTGTTATCAGACATGGACCAAATGAGTGTCTGTAGCGAGTGGATCCTGTGGGACGAGGCCGGAATGGTATGCTGGGATCCTTATTTTTGATTAGCCAGTTTATTGGGATCTTGGCATCTGATTGGCTGTTTGGGTGTTTCACCTTCATGTGAGCGTCTGCTGGATGACTATGCAGAAACAGACTCTCTGGGAGCTACTCACACACACACACACCGACACAGTGTTTTGCCAAATGTCTCTTCTCAGACAGATTCAGAGGGAAGGCTTCAGAGGGAATGGACTCAGCGGGGCATGGATGTTGCCAGCCTAACGGGCACCGCCTGGCATGGACGAACATTGCCAAATTACCAGGCACCTCCGCCTTCGGATGGATGTTGCCAAACTAACTGATTCTGTGATTGAACTGCTCATTCTCTATAATAGCTTTTGTACAATATCGATTAAAACAGACAAGGGGAAATTGAGTTTTTATTTTATAAATCCATCAAGACGCTCTACTGTCAGCTCTACTGGAGTTGCACATTCACATGGCTTTAAGAGACCTGATCGTTGGTTTGCCAAACTCATTTTGTAAATAATAATAATAACAACAACAACAACAATGATCATTCTGTCCGCAGGACTTCCGTGCCATAAAATAGGCAGGCTTCAGTTAGGCTACCAGAAGGTATCAAGCAATACCAACATCTCCTCTGTCTGTCTGTCTGTCTGTCTGTCTGTCTGTCTGTCTGTCTGTCTGTCTGTCTGTCTGTCTGTCCAGGTTTCTGTTGCTCTCTCAACCCCTGACGTTGTTTGGTCTATGATCCTATAAGTGTCTTTCCCTAACTCAGACCTCGTCTACACTGCAGTCCTTTGTTGATCAATATCCATGTGCCCTGTAACCTCGTACAGTCATACCATCCTCCTGTCTGTGCGTCATATAATCTCTCAGTCTGAGTGACGGGAGCATTACCCATCATCACAACCACACCAGACACTCCCTACAGCTGTATGTCTGTCATCAGCCCCTAGCCCTGCTCAGCTGTCTGCCTCCATGTCTGTCTGTCGGCCGGTCTATCCGTCCGTCTGTCTCTGCTAGTACTACATCAACTGTGATGCCAATGACTCCCTATTTTATGGCCAGAATCTCTGTGTAATTAGACTTCTCTGGACTGACAACTGATTAATAACGACGTTTGGACAATAGAAGAAGAAGATGAGGAAGTGGACTAAAAAGGGAAAAAAATGCTGTTTGATTACGTAACATTTCTAGACATATTTTAACCTTACCTCAGATAGCGGTTTCTTAATGTAAATTGACACATTATTTTTTATCTTTATGAATACAACAGCATTCTACAGTGGATTTTTAGAGGACTTTTATTTTCTGTTGATTTACATCTCCACCATGTATTACAGTTCCTATTAAACACATCCCAATGACAGCTGGTTCCGGGTGATCACTACGCATGTGACGTGTGCGCGCCTAATCTCTTTGTCTTCTCTCACCTGCCTGATAGACACAGGATGGCTTTAATGAAGGTTCAGTAGACTACTTGTATGAATAATATCCTACAGTACACCTGTACTCTATGTTTCTCTAACTAGCCATATTGAGTACACACAACGTATTATTATGTCCACGTTTTTACACAATCCATTTAAATCTGTGTTTCTGTATCTTGTATGGCTTGTGTCTTCTGAATGCAGTTTAAATACACCTGTTCTTGGAATGCTGACAGACTCCTCAAGCTGTCTTATTTCATTGTCTCTGTTTGTCTGGAAGACGTAATAAAGCTAGCTATGGGCAACATGGGCATAGGCCTACATATATCACTGCCATAGGCACACACAGCAATAGGATATAAGCTATCACGTCCGTGTCATTTACCTGTTTTGCCGAACATTTGTGATATGACTCAACTGTAACGGCCTATTTCATTGTGGTTGGAAAACAATCGCGCTTCTATGGCACCAGCTACGAGGAATGACACACACTGCATGCCGGACAACATTCCTGTTGGATGAGAGCTGTCAGAAAGTGCATCATACACGTTGCGTTGAACTGCCTTTAGCTCTCGACACCGCCGGACCGGTTTAACTGGACGGACCGTTTCTGCGATGTGCGCGTGAATATTTCTATGAGCGTGGGAGAGAGAATTCCAACCAGACTTCCATCCCAGAACCAAACCAGCTAAGAAACACATGCGGAGAGAGAGTAGTTCAATGTAAGGGTCTGTAGACCAGTCGAATCCTCTGTTAGTAGGCGAGAACAGTAACATTTTGCTGGTAGCCTCCTGGACTGTTGACACTGGAGAAAGTTATTCCGAGTTATTGTGTTGACTGTTTTGTGCAACTGCTTGGTGTAAGGACGTTAACGGAACTAGCCAGAATGAGAGTCTGAAGTTGCCACCTGGATAAAGCGAGAATAGAGGTGGAACAAGGCTACCCATAGCTGTCTGTTGCTGGTTGAATTACGCACGATGGACCAGGTAAACCTTATCTGGTGTTATTACACTTTCAGTACTAAGACTCGTCTCATTCTCTCTCGCGGACACACACAGCGCCGTGCTGTTATAACCAAACCATGGTTCACGAATATAGTTCCGTGCCACTGTTACATTTTCTATTACTGTATAGTTAGATAGGGAGTTGGCATGATGCCCATGCTTCTTGTCTCAACAACTATTAGTTGGTGGTTTTTCTCTCTGGTTTATTACTAGATATGGCTGTATTGTTTACCTTCTAAAGTCGATGTCATTGACCCCGCGGGAAATCGAATTGGCACAATAAAAAATGCCTATCAAAATCTGTCTGTTTAAACTAGAGATATATATATATTTTTTTGCATGGGCTGCGTCTCAAACCACTACATCCGCCAATGGCGGCCTTCCACATCTGTTGTGGAAGGTGGCTGAGCTACAGCAGTGTTTGTCAGACAATGAGATATCCAGATAAACGGTTTGAGCTACAAACTAATGCTCTATGGAATGATGACAGTCTTATGAACACGGTGGTGTTCTCGGTTTTACTCTATGACGACCTCAAGCATCATGGGATTAGTCTGAATTCAGTACCTCTGATCTGCCAACTTCTGTCTGTAGTCTCTAAACAGTTTGGGTGAGATTCTCAGATTCTCGGTTGTTTTGGTCTGGGACCCCCACAAGCCTCACAAGACTATTTGGAAGGTAGCCCTGTGCCAGTTTTAAAAATGAATGGATGTACAGTGCCTTCAGAAAGTATTCATACCCCTTGACTTATTCCAAAAAAAATTGTGTTACTGACAGAATTGAAAAATAATTAAAACAAATGGTTTTCTCACCCATCTACACACACCACACCATAATGACAAAGTGAAAACATGTTTTTAGAAATGTTTGTAAATGTATTGAAAATGAAATACAGAGATATATAATTTACATAAGTATTCACACCCCCGAGTCCATACTTAGCAGAAGCACCTTTGGCAGCGATTACAGTTCTCTGGGTAAGTCTTTAAGAGCTTTCCACACCTGGATTGCGCAACATTTGCCCATTATTATTTTCAGAAACTCCAGTGTAGATTTGGGCTTGTGTTTTAGGTTATTGTCCTGCTGAAAGGTGAATTCATCTCCCAGTGTCTAGTGGAAAGCAGACTGAAGCAAGTTTTCCTTTAGGATTTTGCCAGTTCTTAGCTCCATTCCATGTATTTTTTATCCTTTAAAGCTCCCCAGTCCTTAATGATTACAAGCATACCTATAACATGATTCAGCCACCACAATGCTTGAAAATATGGAGAGTGGTAAGTACTCAGTAATGTGTTGTAATGGATTTGCCCCAAACATAGCACCTTGTATTCAGGACAAAAAGTGAATTGCTTTGCCACATTTTTTTGCAGTATTACTTTAGTGCCTTGTTGCAAACAGGATGCATGTTTTGGAATAGACCTTACAGTGAAGTGCTTAACTATGAGCCCCTAACCAACAATGCAGTTTAAAAAAAAAAAGAAAATACGAATAAGAAATAAAAGTAAGAGGTAATTAAAGAGCAGCAGTAAGATAACAATAGCGAGACTAGAATGGGAGAGTGTTCGGTCCTCCTTTTCCTGTAGTCCACAATCATCTCCTTTGTCTTGATCACATTGAGGAAGAGGTTGTTGTCCTGGCACCACACGGCCAGGTCTCTGACCTCCTCCCTATAGGCTGACTCGTTGTTGTCGGTGACTGTTGTATCATCGGCAAACTTAATGATGGTGTTGGAGTCGTGCCTGGCCGTGCAGTCATGAGTGAACAGGGAGTACAGGAGGGGACTGAGCACGCAACCTTGAGGGGCCCCTGTGTTGGAGATCAGCGTGGCAGAAGTGTTGTTACCTACCCTTACGACCTGGGGGCGGCCCGTTAGGAAGTCCAGGATCCAGTTACAGAGGGAGGTGTTTAGTCCCAGGGTCCTTAACTTATTGATGAGCTTTGAGGGCACTTTGGTGTTGTGTGCCGAGCTGTAGTCAATGAATAGCATTCTCACATAAGTGTTCCTTTTGTCCATGTGGGAAAGGGCAGTGTGGAGTGCAGTAGAGATTGCATCATCTGTGGATCTGTTAGGGCGGTATGCAAATTGGAGTGTGTCTAGGGTTTCTGGGATAATGGTGTTGATGTGAGTTATGACCAGCCTTTCAAAGCACTTCATGGCTATAGATGTGCTATAGTTATTTAGGCAGGTTACCTTAGTGTTCTTGGGCACAGGGACTATGGTGGTCTGCTTAAAACATGTTGGTATTACAGACTTGGATAGGGAGAGGTTGAAAATGTCAGTGAAGACACTTGCCAGTTGGTCAGCGCATGCTCGCAGTATACGCCCTGGTAATCCGTCTGGCCTTGCGGCCTTGTGAATGTTGACCTGCTTAAAGGTCTTACTCACGTCGGCTGCGGAGAGCGTGATCACACAGTCTTCCGGAACAGCTGGTGCTCTCATGCATGTTTCAGTGTTATGTGCCTCGAAGCGAGCATAGAAGCAGTTTAGCTCATCTGGTAGGCTCGTGTCACTGGGCAGCTCTCGGCTGTGCTTTATTTGTAGTCTGTAATGGTTTGCAAACCCTGCCACATTCGACGAGCATCAGAGCCGGGGTGGTACAATTCGATCTTAGTCCTGTATTGACGCTTTGCCTGTTTGATGGTTCGTCGGAGGGCATAGCAAGATTTCTTATAAGCTTCCGGGTTAGAGTCACGCTCCTTGAAAGCGGCAGCTCTAGCCTTTAGCTCAGTGCAGATGTTGTCTGTAATCCATGGCTTCTGATTGGAGTATGAACGTACGGTCACTGTGGGGACGACGTCATCGATGCACTTATTGATGAAGACAATGACTGATGTGGTGTACTCCTCAATGCCATCGGAGGAATTCCAAAATATATTCCAGTCTGTGCTAGCAAAACAGTCCTTTAGTTTAGCATCTGCTTCATCTGACCACTTTTTTATTGATCGAGTCACTGGTGCTTTTTGCTTGTAAGCAGGAATTAGGAGGCTAGAATTATGGTCAGATTGGCAAAATGGAGGGCAAGGGAAAGCTTTGTATGCGTCTCTGTGTGTGGAGTAAAGGTCGTCCAGGATTCTTTTCCTCTGGTTGCACATTTAACATGCTGATAGAAATTTGGTAAGACCGATTTAAGTTTCCCTGCATTAAAGTCCCCGGCCACTAGGAGCGCCGTCTCTGGGTGAGCATTTTCCTGTTTGCTTAATGGCGGAATACAGCTCATTGAGTGCGGTCTTAGTGCCAGCATCAGTCTGTGGTGGTATGTAGACAGCTACGAAAAAATACAGATGAAAACTCTCTAGGTAGATAGTGTGGTCTACAGCTTATCATGAAATACTCTACCTCAGGCGAGCAAAACCTCAAGACTTCCTTAGGTATCGTGCACCAGCTGTTATTTACAAAAATACATAGTCACCCACCCCTTGTCTTACCAGATACCGCTGTTCAAACCTGCTGGTAGAGCGTATAACCAGACAGCTGTATGTTGATAATGTCATCGTTCAGCCACGACTCCGTGAAGCATAAGATATTACAGTTTTGAATGTCCTGTTGGTCGTTTAATCTTCCACGCAGGTCAACGATTTTATTTTCCAAAGATTGAAAAGATTGCTAGCAGAATGGAAGGCAGTGGGGGTTTATTCGACCGCCCACGAATTCACAGAAGGCAGCCCGCCCTCCGGCCCCTTTTTCTCTGCCTTCTCTTTAAGCAAATTACGGGGATCTGGGCCTGTGCCGGGGAAGGCAGTATGTCATTCACGTTGGGCTCGTCAGACTTGTTAAAGGAAAAAAAGGATTCTGCCAGTTTGTGGTGAGTAATCACAGTTCTGATGTCCAGAAGTTATTTTTGGTTATTAGAGACGATAGCAAAAACATTATGTACAAAATAAGAGAAAAAAAAGAAGTTGCAAAGAAAAAAACAACAACACACAATTGGATAGGAACACGTAAAACGTCAGCCTTCTTTTCCGCCGCCATTATTGACCTCATGGTGAAATCCCTGAGCGGTTTCCTCCCTCTCTGGCAACTGAGTGAGGAAGGGCACCTGTATCTTTATAGTGACTGGGTGTATTGATACACCCTCCAAAGTGCAATTAACAACTTCACCATGTTCAAAGGGATATTCAATGTCTACTTTTTTTTTTACCCATCTACCAATAGATGCCCTTCTTTCTGAGGCATTGGGAAATCTCCCTGGTCTTTGTGGAGGAATCTCTGTTTGAAATTCACTGCTCAACTGAGGGACCTTACAGATAATTGTATGTGTGGGATACAGAGATGAGGCAGTCTTTCAAAAATCTTGTTAAACACTATTATTGCACACCGAGTGAGTCCATGCACCTTATTATGTGACTTGTTAAGCACATTTTTACTCCTGAACATATTTAGGCTTGCCATAACAAGGGGGTTGAATAGTTACAGTGTAAGTCGGAAGTTTACATACACTTAGGTTGGAGTCATTAAAACTTGTTTTTCAACCACCACAAATTTCTTGTTAACAAACTATAGTTTTGGCAAGTCGGTTAGGACATCTACTTTGTGCATGACACTAGTAATTTTTGCAACAATTGTTTACAGACAAATTATTTCACTTATAATTCACTGTATCACAATTCCAGTAGGTCAGAAGTTTACATACACAGAGTTGACTGTGCCTTTAAACAGCTTGGAAAATTCCAGAAAATTATGTCATGGCTTTAGAAGCTTCTGATTGACATAATTTGAGTCAACCTCAAGACATCTGTCAGGAAGTTAAAGCTTGGTCGCAAATGTGTCTTCCAAATGGACAATGACCCCAAGCATACTTCCAAAGTTGTAACAAATTGGCTCAAGGACAACAAAGTCAAGGTATTGGAGTGGCCATCACAAAGCCCTGACCTCAATCCTATAGAAAATTTGTGGACAGAACTGAAAAAGCGTGTGTGAGCAAGGAGGCCTACAAACCTGACTCAGTGACACCAGCTCTGTCAGGAGGTATGGGCCAAAATTGCGCCAACTTATTGTGGGAAGCTTGTGGAAGGCTACCCAAAACGTTTGACCCAAGTTAAACAATTTAAGGGCTATGCTACCAAATACTAATTGAGTGTATGTAAACTTCTAACCCAGTGGGAATGTGATGAAAGAAATAAAAGCTTAAATTAATAATTCTCGCTACTATTATTCTGACATTTCACATTCTTAAAATTAATTGGTTATCCTAACTGACCTAAGATAGGGAATTCTTACTAGGATTAAATGTCAGGAATTGTGAAAAACTGAGTTGAAATGTATTTGGCTAAGGTGTATGTAAACTTCCGACTTCAAGTGTATTGACTCAAGACATTTCAGCTTTTCATTTTTTATTAAATTGAAAAAAAAAAAAAAAACATTATTCCACTTTAACATTATGGAGTATTGTGTTTAAGCCTGTAGCAAAACAATCTAAATGTAATACATTTTATTAAGTTCAGGCTGTAACGCATCAACATGTGAAAAAAGTCAAGGGGTGTGAATACCTTCTGATGGCGCTATATACATTGTGTACATAACATTAAGAACACTTTCCATGACAGACTGATTAGTTTAATTCAGGTGAAAGCTATGATCCCTTAATGGTGTCACTTGTTAAGTTCACTTCAATAGTGTGGATGAAGGGGAGGAGACAGGTTAAAAACATTTTTATTTTTGACAATTGAGGCATGGATTGTGTATGTGTGCCATTCATAGGATGAATGGGTAAGACAAAATATTTAAGTGCCTTTGAACGGGGTATGGTATTAGGTGCCAGGCGCACCGGTTTGTGTCAAGAACTGCAATGCTGCTGGGTTTTTCATGCTCAACAGTGTCCTGTGTATATCAAGAACTGTCCACCAGCAAAAGGACATCCAGCCAACTTGACACTGTTGGGAGCATTGGAGTCAACATGGGCCAACATCCCTGTGGAACGCTTTGACACCTTGTATACGAATTGAGGCTATTCAGAACACCAAGGTTGGGGGCGGGGGGATTAACAATAATAATATCCTGATCTCTCAGATATAAACTCAGCAAAAAAAGAAGCGTCCTTTCACTGTCAACTGCGTTTATTTTCAGCAAACTTAACATGTGTTAATATTTGTATGAACATAACAAGATTCAACAACTGAGACATAAACTGAACAAGTTCCACAGACATGTGACTAACAGAAATGGAGTAATGTGTCCCTGAACAAAGGGGGGGTCAAAATCAAAAGTAACAGTCAGTATCTGGTGTGGCCACCAGCTGCATTAAGTACTGCAGTGCATCTCCTCCTCATGGACTGCATCAGATTTGTCAGTTCTTGCTGTGAGATGTTACCCCGCTCTTCCACCAAGGCACTGCAAGTTCCTGGACATTTCTGGGGGGAATGGCCCTAGCCCTCCTCCTCCGATCCAACAGGTCCCAGACATGCTCAATGGGATTGAAACCCGGGCTCTTCACTGGCCATGGCAGAACACTGACATTCCTGTCTTGCAGGAAATCACGCACAGAACGAGCAGTATGGCTGGTGGCATTGTCATGCTGGAGGGTCATGTCAGGACGAGCCTGCAGGAAGGGTACCACATGAGGGAGGAGGATGTCTTCCCTGTAACGCACAGCCTTGAGATTGCTTGCAATGACAACAAGTTCAGTCCGATGATGCTGTGACACACCGCCCCAGACCATGACGGACCCTCCTCCAAATCGATCCCGTTCCAGAGTACAGGCCTTGATGTAACGCTCATTCCTTCGACGACAAACGTGAATCCGACCATCACCCCTGGTGAGACAAAACCGCAACTCGTCAGTGAAGAGCACTTTTTGCCAGTCCTGTCTGGTCCAGCGACGGTGGGTTTGTGCCCATCGCGACGTTGTTGCCGGTGATGTCTGGTGAGGACCTGCCTTACAACAGGCCTACAAGCCCTCAGTCCAGCCTCTCACAGCCTATTGTGGACAGTCTGAGCACTGATGGAGGGATTGTGTGCTCCTGGTGTGACTCGGGCAGTTGTTGTTGCCATCCTGTACCTGTCCCGCAGGTGTGATGTTCGGATGTACCAATCCTGTGCAGGTGTTGTCACAAGTGGTCTGCCACTGCAAAGACGATCAGCTGTCCGTCCTGTCTCCCTGTAACGCTGTCTTCGGCGTCTCACAGTATGGACATTGCAATTTATTGCCCTGGCCACATCTGCAGTCCTCATGCCTCCTTCCTCACACAGATGAGCAGGGACCCTGGGCATTTTTTTCAGAGTCAGTAGAATTGCCTCTTTAGTGTCCTAAGTTTTCATAATTGTGACTCTTAAGAGGAATATTAATAAATGTCACATTATTTAGTGCAGGTAAGGGCAACACTTTTTGTAATAACTTCTGATTTGATTTTAAATATCTGTATTTGTCTCTCAGTGTGTGTGTATGGATGGTAGAAATATGATGTGGTATAGCAGGACAGAGTGATTCATGCTAAAGCTGGCTACTGGGTTTCTATTGGCATTTTTGTTGCCAATGGCAGTTGTGCACTCCGCCTTGAAAGTTATCTAGGAGGAACACTGGATTATCCGGTCACTTAGTTTGTTTTATTTTATGTTGATTTAGACTATGAAGAGAGAGAGAGAGAGAGAGAGAGTACAGTTAGGAAGGGCTCAAAGATAACCTGTGATTTGAAATTAAATTATGATTCCTTTCTCCTGAGGTATCTGTTTTTCACCCATCTCACCCCCTCCCCTCCATTATCTCTCTCTCAGGAAGAAGATCTGGACTTCAAGTCCTTGAGGGCAAAGTTCCAATATGAGGAAGTGCTGCTGAAGCAGCCAAGGACCAAACCTGCCCTTCCTGTGAAACCTAAAGTCCTGTCCCCTCCTCACAGCCCAACAAACTCCCTTCCTTCCTTCAGCCCCACATCACACACACCCTCCAACTCACGCAGCCTAACGCCCGGAGCTCGACCCTCCCTCCTCACCTCCCTCCAGGGGAAGGGTGACATCGCACCCCGAGTCATCTTCAAGGGAAATGAGAAGAAGGTAAAGGGAAAAGACAAGAATGAGGGGAAGGTGAAATTACTAGGTAAAAAGAAGGCAGAGGCTGACAAAGAAAAGGCAGATAGAGAGATGAATGGCGGGAAAGACGATGTAGAAGATCTGCTGGACCAGAAACAGAAGACAGAGGCAGACCTAGTCATTAAGAACAAGAAGGTGTCCCTGCTGTCCCCTAGGGGGTTTAAGGGGGGTAGTGTCGAGATGGAAGATTCTTCGCCATCGCCCATATATGCAACAGTAAAGAAGAAGGGTTTTCGGGGCATCGGGAAGCCTGTGAAATCAGGGAAGAAAGGGAAAGAGAGGAAAGATGAGTTTCCTCCTCTCCCCATGTTGGACATAGCCAGCCCAGACATGGCTGGCCCTGAACCTCTCATCGCTCTAACAACCTTCAGAACCCCATCACCCCATGCTAATATACCCACACCAACTGCCCTCATCCCACCGGCCCCAGCAGCTCACATTACCCTCTTACCCCTTGCCCCGAAACCTGCCCCAGTACTAGATGCCCTCTTACCCTCTGAGCTGTTACCCTCCACCCTGATGCCTGCACCAGCAGCTGAAACCATTACAGTCGCTACACCACTCGACCCCATTCCAATGATCCCCGACCCTCCTATCGTTGAGCCCATCCCTGTTGCCCCCCTTACCCTGGAGTTAGAAACCTCAGCTGAGACCATCCCAGCCCCCACCCTTTCTGTATTGGTTCCCCCCAGCCCTACCCCTTCCCCTGTTCCTGCCCTACCCAGCCCGATACCAACTCCCCCAGTCACCCCTAACCCCTCTGCTATCTCCACCTTACCACCACCCACTATAGCCACCCCACGTCGACCTGCTATTGCCAGGCCACCCCCACCCACTGACCCTACCCCCTCTCCACCTCCACCTCCAGCTCCTGAACTTGTACCTGAACCTGAGTCTGTAGTAGTGGATGCTGCTGTTGTAGTCGAGGCCTCTGCCTCTCCACCTCCCTCTCACACACCCCTTTCCCCAGCGGTGGACCCCCCAGTCACACCCCCGTCCCCCCAGCCTGAGAGCCTCGTGTCGGTCCAGGAACGACCACTCTCAGCCCTGTCGGCTCTAGGGCGAGCAGAGGAAATGAGTCCACCAAAAAAAAGAGGAACAGAGATCATCTTCGATGCTCTGGAGAAGGCCAAGAGAAAGTGTGGCAGGTGCACAATATACCTTTAATACATACACATTAACGTTAACATCAACTATTCTAACATACTATCCCAACATATTATCCTGACATATTATCCTGACATATTATCCTAACATATACTGTGTCAGTCAGACAGGGAATCAGGTGACGTTGACAGTTTGTTTACAGATTGATTAGCGTTTCCTGTCCATTGCTCATCCCCCAGTCGCTTTAGATAAGAGTCTGTTAAATAACCATATTGTTATTATTACCATCTAATTAACTCCATCTCTTTTCTCCCAGCCCTTTGACCACACCCACCATAGAGGACCAACCCCCACTCCCCCACAAATCCCTCCCTGAGCTCCCACCAATCGACTACGATGACCAGGCCGGGGCGGGGCCCCCTACACCCCTGAAACCGTCCCTGGTCAACAGTGTTGACGTTAGTAAGTGTCTGCATCTCTCTTTCCCTAAGGCCCTTGTTCTCTCTCTTCCTCGCTCTTTCTTTCAATCTATATATCTCTCCTTTTTCTGTTCACTCTACTTTTGTACTCACTCTGAACATGAAGTACACAGGAGTGCAGCTCACCCCTACACCCTAGGTAAGACTTTGCATGGTGGAATGGTTTAGATATCTTAAGAGGGTGTCAGCTAGGTTGGTATGCAGGAGGTCAGGTATGCTGCTGGATCTAGGCTGCCAGAGAGTCCCTGGCCTGCAGTAGGTGTTATGTGGTTGTTGTTGCAACGCTGTAGACACGGAACAGCAGAGAAGGTCGAATACCTCTCTGTGCCAGAAACATCTTTGTCTTGAGGAGGGCTGAGAGGAGGAGGATGGGGAAGCAGGGTTGGGTAGGTTACTTTCTAAATGTAATCCATCACAGTTACTAGTTACCTGTCCAAAATAGTTATCAGTAACATAATTTTTGATTACCCAAACTCAGTAATGTAATCTGATTACTTTCAGTTACTTTTGGATTACTTCCCCCTTAAGCAACATTAGAATCAGACAAAAAGGATCCATGAAACGCATTTGGTGTGTCATCATAGTGGTCTCTGACTTGTGGTCAGACTCTCTCAGGTGGAAAAAATGTAAAACTTGCGCCTTTTTTCAATGCTGAATTGAATGTCATAATTTATTTTTTCGCAAACATACTTCCTGAATTTAAAAGTAATTCAAGAAGTTAGCATCGAGTTTTTCAAAAGTATCTGTAATCTGATTACAATATTTGAACTGGTGACATAACTGATTACAGTTAGTTTTAAAAACATGAGATTACATTTAACTGATTACATTAAATAAGTTACCCCCCAACCCTGTGGGGAAGTGAGGAGGAGGAGGAAAGGGGGAGGAAGAGAGTGGGAGAGTAGGGCGTAGGTGAGTAGGAGAATGGGGAGAGTAGGGCGTAGGTGAGGAGGAGAATGGGGAGAGTAGGGCGTAGGTGAGGAGGAGAAGGGGAGAGTAGGGCGTAGGTGAGTAGGAGAATGGGGAGAGTAGGGCGTAGGTGAGGAGGAGAATGGGGAGAGTAGGGCGTAGGTGAGGAGGAGAAGGGGGAGAGTAGGGCGTAGGTGAGTAGGAGAATGGGGAGAGTAGGGCGTAGGTGAGGAGGAGAAGGGGAGAGTAGGGCGTAGGTGAGGAGGAGAAGGGGGAGAGTAGGGCGTAGGTGAGGAGGAGAAGGGGAGAGTAGGGCGTAGGTGAGGAGGAGAATGGGGAGAGTAGGGCGTAGGTGAGGAGGAGAAGGGGGAGAGTAGGGCGTAGGTGAGTAGGAGAATGGGGAGAGTAGGGCGTAGGTGAGGAGGAGAATGGGGAGAGTAGGGCGTAGGTGAGGAGGAGAATGGGGAGAGTAGGGCGTAGGTGAGGAGGAGAAGGGGAGAGTAGGGCGTAGGTGAGGAGGAGAAGGGGGAGAGTAGGGCGTAGGTGAGGAGGAGAAGGGGAGAGTAGGGCGTAGGTGAGTAGGAGAAGGGGGAGAGTAGGGCGTAGGTGAGTAGGAGAATGGGGAGAGTAGGGCGTAGGTGAGAAGGAGAAGGGGAGAGTAGGGCGTAGGTGAGGAGGAGAAGGGGGAGAGTAGGGCGTAGGTGAGGAGGAGAATGGGGAGAGTAGGGCGTAGGTGAGGAGGAGAATGGGGAGAGTAGGGCGTAGGTGAGGAGGAGAAGGGGAGAGTAGGGCGTAGGTGAGTAGGAGAAGGGGGAGAGTAGGGCATAGGTGAGTAGGAGAATGGGGAGAGTAGGGCGTAGGTGAGTAGGAGAAGGGGCGAGTAGGGCGTAGGTGAGGAGGAGAAGGGGGAGAGTAGGGCGTAGGTGAGGAGGAGAAGGGGAGAGTAGGGCGTAGGTGAGGAGGAGAAGGGGAGAGTAGGGCGTAGGTGAGGAGGAGAAGGGGGAGAGTAGGGCGTAGGTGAGGAGGAGAAGGGGAAGAGTAGGGCGTAGGTGAGGAGGAGAAGGGGGAGAGTAGGGCGTAGGTGAGGAGGAGAAGGGGAAGAGTAGGGCGTAGGTGAGGGGAAGGGGAAAGTAGGACGGAGAAAGAGAGGTATTTAAACTATCTTTGGTGTGTCACTATGGGGCAGTGTTTCTGTCAAAGTTAGCATGACTGGGTGCTGCTGCTTGTGTTCCAACTCTCTTGTTGGTGATGATTACATCGTTTTAATTTGAGGAATGTAGTTATCAGTTAAGCAGAGTGTTCCTCCCGGCTGACCTAGTGAACAGGCCAGTTCAACCACTCAGACTCTCGCTTCACGGCGTTGCACTACAACAAAACAACAACCTACACACTGTAGTTTTCACTGCTTTATCTTTCTTAGTATTGAAAAGGTTTGGGCGGTATCCAGATTTTCATACCTTCATACCGTTCCTGTACCATACCAGGGTATACAGTGTTACCAGCAGTACCGACAAGGGGCTCTATTTCTTTCCAAATGCTAAAAAATATTATTATAATTTTTAAAAATGAAGCATAGAACAAATTTAGGCAGCAGGGATCTTGATCCAGGAGGGGATTGATTGTCTCTGCTGTAACCAAGAAGTTTGATCTTGCAAGCTAGCCACTAGCAAGGTTTAACATCACATTTTACAGTGTAGAAATAGGCAGGGTTTATGACTGGCTCTGGTAACTATTGACGACCCAGGAGCCCTGCGCTGGAGATCATTTCATTGGCACATCTTAGTTAACTTATAGTTTTAAGCTGCGGCATAGCACACACAGCCCAAGCTTCATACTGTCATTTCAAAATACCCTGGTATACTGTATATATGGTATACATGCCCAAGCCTTATATTGAACCTTTTTCTCTCTCTCTTTAGGGCAGGCGTTTCCTGTGTTGGAGAGGATAGCAGGGGACGTGATACCAGACCTGTTGGAGGCACCCCCTCCTCTCTCGAGGAGGTGCCTTCCGGAGGCCTCCACCGTGCGACCCCTGCAAGAGAAACCCCTACGACTCCCCTCCATGAACCTGACCGCCCATGGTACATCCTACCCACCTCTCCTCACACTGGACATGTTCTGTCACTAAAGAGCTCCACAGCAGTGTGTTCACAAACCACAGTAGAAAACCACATTACATTGCACACAGACAAACATACAGTGCCTTGCGAAAGTATTCGGCCCCCTTGAACTTTGCGACCTTTTGCCACATTTCAGGCTTCAAACATAAAGATATAAAACTGTATTTTTTTGTGAAGAATCAACAACAAGTGGGACACAATCATGAAGTGGAACGACATTTATTGGATATTTCAAACTTTTTTAACAAATCAAAAACTGAAAAATTGGGCGTGCAAAATTATTCAGCCCCCTTAAGTTAATACTTTGTAGCGCCACCTTTTGCTGCGATTACAGCTGTAAGTCGCTTGGGGTATGTCTCTATCAGTTTTGCACATCGAGAGACTGACATTTTTTCCCATTCCTCCTTGCAAAACAGCTGGAGCTCAGTGAGGTTGGATGGAGAGCATTTGTGAACAGCAGTTTTCAGTTCTTTCCACAGATTCTCAATTGGATTCAGGTCTGGACTTTGACTTGGCCATTCTAACACCTGGATATGTTTATTTTTGAACCATTCCATTGTAGATTTTGCTTTATGTTTTGGATCATTGTCTTGTTGGAAGACAAATCTCCGTCCCAGTCTCAGGTCTTTTGCAGACTCCATCAGGTTTTCTTCCAGAATGGTCCTGTATTTGGCTCCATCCATCTTCCCATCAATTTTAACCATCTTCCCTGTCCCTGCTGAAGAAAAGCAGGCCCAAACCATGATGCTGCCACCACCATGTTTGACAGTGGGGATGGTGTGTTCAGCTGTGTTGCTTTTACGCCAACCATAACGTTTTGCATTGTTGCCAAAAAGTTCGATTTTGGTTTCATCTGACCAGAGCACCTTCTTCCACATGTTTGGTGTGTCTCCCAGGTGGCTTGCGGCAAACTTTAAACAACACTTTTTATGGATATCTTTAAGAAATGGCTTTCTTCTTGCCACTCTTCCATAAAGGCCAGATTTGTGCAATATACGACTGATTGTTGTCCTATGGACAGAGTCTCCCACCTCAGCTGTAGATCTCTGCAGTTCATCCAGAGTGATCATGGGCCTCTTGGCTGCATCTCTGATCAGTCTTCTCCTTGTATGAGCTGAAAGTTTAGAGGGACGGCCAGGTCTTGGTAGATTTGCAGTGGTCTGATACTCCTTCCATTTCAATATTATCGCTTGCACAGTGCTCCTTGGGATGTTTAAAGCTTGGGAAATCTTTTTGTATCCAAATCCGGCTTTAAACTTCTTCACAACAGTATCTCGGACCTGCCTGGTGTGTTCCTTGTTCTTCATGATGCTCTCTGCGCTTTTAACGGACCTCTGAGACTATCACAGTGCAGGTGCATTTATACGGAGACTTGATTACACACAGGTGGATTGTATTTATCATCATTAGTCATTTAGGTCAACATTGGATCATTCAGAGATCCTCACTGAACTTCTGGAGAGAGTTTGCTGCACTGAAAGTAAAGGGGCTGAATAATTTTGCACGCCCAATTTTTCAGTTTTTGATTTGTTAAAAAAGTTTGAAATATCCAATAAATGTCGTTCCACTTCATGATTATGTCCCACTTGTTGTTGATTCTTCACAAAAAAATACAGTTTTATATATTTATGTTTGAAGCCTGAAATGTGGCAAAAGGTCACAAAGTTCAAGGGGGCCGAATACTTTTGCAAGGCACTGTATCTCTCACACACACACACACACACACACACACACACACACACACACACACACACACACACACACACACACACACACACACACACACTAATAAACTGGGAAACTAAAAGAGAAAGGATAGAGTAGTTATCAGTGTGTGGTTCTTCATGTTGGGTAACTATCTGTCTCTCT
Organism: Oncorhynchus mykiss; assembly: GCF_013265735.2. Classification (NCBI taxonomy): domain Eukaryota; kingdom Metazoa; phylum Chordata; class Actinopteri; order Salmoniformes; family Salmonidae; genus Oncorhynchus; species Oncorhynchus mykiss. Next base: position 26,811,172 of record NC_050570.1, read on the forward strand.
TTTCAGCTGGGGAGATTCCTGCTCCTCTAGAGTTCTCCGTAGCCGGTCCTGCTCTTGACGTTCCCGAGTTTGAGGCCCTAGAAGCCCTAGAAATCCAGCCTGCAGACTTGGTGGAGATAGAGGGGTCAGAATGGGGGAATGGAGAATATGGTGACAACATTCCAGAGACAGTGCTTCTAAAGCAGGAGATTCTGGAAGAGGGGGAGGGGCTTCCAGAATTCGAGGACCACAGAGTTCCAGAATCAGAACCGCTGGTCGAGGTTCCATTGGAGGTTCGGGTGGAGTTAATCCAAGAAACTGTCCCTGCCTCCCCTTCCAGCCAGGACCCCCAGCCACAGGCAGGGTAACACAACCAGCTAACTCTTACTCTCTCTCAAACGTACCCCATTCTTGCCTTAAAAAGAACACATCCAGCTCCCGTTCTCTACTAGAATAGTGTTCTATGTCATGTTCTTGCCCCTGACTGACCGTTCCACACCCCCACCCCTCCAGAGCTGAGACAGAAGACGGCACCTCTGAGAGCTGTGACAAAGCCAATGAAGACATGCCCTCAGCCAAACAGAAGGTCAAGGGTCAACCCACCAAGAAGAAGAAGGAACCAAAGAGTAAGACACGGGAACCTTACATTAAGTTCTCACTCAGATACCATCCACCAGTATGAGCGTTTCGAGCTGTGGGTGTGAATCTGTGAGATGAGGTCAGATGTTGAGTATGTGAGTACTGTATGTAATGTTATGTAGGCCAGTGTCTCTAGCAGTGAAGCTGATATGCGTGTTTATCTCTTTTCTCCTATTGACCCTAGACAGACTGGCATTGCTACCGCTCTCATTGATTTGATCTTATCTAGCCATAACTGCATCCAATAAGATGAACTAACATAAAATATGTTTTCAGATGTCAACATGTTTTCTTAACTATTTATCTTCCTGTTATCTTTTCACAGACCCATATGCTGAGACTCAGCCTCCGGTAAGGAAGATTCTGGGTCTTTTGATTGGTTGATAGCTTAATATTTGACCATGTTTGACCCAGGTCTGTGTTACACACAGTAAAAGCTCCTCTATCGTTCAGACACTTCTCTGCATCCATCCTGTGGGAATCAAATCACCCAGTGAAGATCTTATCAGACATGACCCTCATCTTCCTATTGTTTTCAGACTAAAGGAACATCCAGGGGTGGCTGGTCTTTTAAGAGGCCTGCTCCGGAAAACCCAGAGGAGAAAGATATGAAGAAGAAAGAAAAACAATATCTGGAGAAGGAGAAGAAAGAACAGAAAGAGAGAGAGAAGAAGGAGCAGAAAGAAAGAGAGAAGAAAGAAAATGAGATGAAGAAGTTTAAGGTGAGAGATCCTTAGAGGAGAGGAGAGCGGAATAGTGTTCTGGGTAGTAGAAACCAGTGTGATTTCATTCCTTCAAGATGATAGATTAACTGAACATCATGGCTACACGGTAGTAACTTCACTTATCACAGAGCGATGTATTCACATGGTTAACTTTCATTTTTTAGCAAAACTCCCAATGATGTCTATGAACGATTTTCACAGAAGTCACTGTTGGATCTCAAGTCTGATTACTAACGACAAGAGAGGGAGTGGGATTTATAGGAAACATCATATAACCCTAACCCAAGTGTTGCTAGTACACACAGTGCACACTACACTACAACCATCAGTAACACAGATTAATACACAGGGTAATATCAACAGTAGCAGCCCCTCTAGCAGAGTAGGACATTAATGTAAAGCACAGCTGGATTAACAGATTTACATTGCATTCATCGCACTCTACAGTCAATACAGTATGGGACCGCTGAGATGATATTTTCACTGTGTGTGCATGCCTGCGTGCGTATGCAGATAACAGGTCAGGAGGAGGCTATATATCAGGCTACAGTGACGGTAGCATCTAAAGGACGTAAGGACGACCTGGCTGTGAAGAATAGGGACATCGTCAGCATCATACGGACCACAAACTGCCCCAAAGGAAAATGGCTAGCCAGGGACAGCACTAATACATGTAAGTTACACACCTACCTAACCCCTGACCTTTACACAGATACAGATGGGCATAAAATGAGTCAAATAGTTCAACATCTACAGTAGTTGCTTGATTGTGGGATTCCAGACAGGTTGTTGTGTTGTCATTACTTGAAGACCTATTGTATGTGAAAACAGCCTTGCAGGTGGATTCAACATGTATGTGTGTTTACAAACTATCTGTGTGTGTAGATGGGTACATCTCAGTTATAGCAGGTGTAGTTAGTGTTATATATATCTGTGTGTGTAGATGGGTACATCTCAGTTATAGCAGGTGTAGTTAGTGTTATATATATCTGTGTGTGTAGATGGGTACATCTCAGTTATAGCAGGTGTAGTTAGTGTTATATATATCTGTGTGTGTAGATGGGTACATCTCAGTTATAGCAGGTGTAGTTAGTGTTATATATATCTGTGTGTGTAGATGGGTACATCTCAGTTATAGCAGGTGTAGTTAGTGTTATATATATCTGTGTGTGTAGATGGGTACATCTCAGTTATAGCAGGTGTAGTTAGTGTTATATATATCTGTGTGTGTAGATGGGTACATCTCAGTTATAGCAGGTGTAGTTAGTGTTATATATATCTGTGTGTGTAGATGGGTACATCTCAGTTATAGCAGGTGTAGTTAGTGTTATATCTATGTGTGTGTAGATGGGTACATCTCAGTTATAGCAGGTGTAGTTAGTGTTATATCTATGTGTGTGTAGATGGGTACATCTCAGTTATAGCAGGTGTAGTTAGTGTTATATCTATGTGTGTATAGATGGGTACATCTCAGTTATAGCAGGTGTAGTTAGTGTTATATCTATGTGTGTATAGATGGGTACATCTCAGTTATAGCAGGTGTAGTTAGTGTTATATCTATGTGTGTATAGATGGGTACATCTCAGTTATAGCAGGTGTAGTTAGTGTTATATCTATGTGTGTATAGATGGGTACATCTCAGTAATAGCAGGTGTAGTTAGTGTTTTATCTGTGTTAGTGTTTTATCTGTGTGTGTAGATGGGTACATCTCAGTTATAGCAGGTGTAGTTAGTGTTATATCTATGTGTGTATAGATGGGTACATCTCAGTTATAGCAGGTGTAGTTAGTGTTTTATCTATGTGTGTGTGTAGATGGGTACATCTCAGTTATAGCAGGTGTAGTTAGTGTTATATCTATGTGTGTGTAGATGGGTACATCTCAGTTATAGCAGGTGTAGTTAGTGTTTTATCTGTGTGTGTATAGATGGGTACATCTCAGTAATAGCAGGTGTAGTTAGTGTTTTATCTATGTGTGTATAGATGGGTACATCTCAGTTATAGCAGGTGTAGTTAGTGTTTTATCTGTGTGTGTAGATGGGTACATCTCAGTTATAGCAGGTGTAGTTAGTGTTATATCTATGTGTGTATAGATGGGTACATCTCAGTTATAGCAGGTGTAGTTAGTGTTATATCTATGTGTGTATAGATGGGTACATCTCAGTTATAGCAGGTGTAGTTAGTGTTTTATCTATGTGTGTAGATGGGTACATCTCAGTTATAGCAGGTGTAGTTAGTGTTATATCTATGTGTGTATAGATGGGTACATCTCAGTTATAGCAGGTGTAGTTAGTGTTTTATCTGTGTGTGTAGATGGGTACATCTCAGTTATAGCAGGTGTAGTTAGTGTTTTATCTGTGTGTGTAGATGGGTACATCTCAGTTATAGCAGGTGTAGTTAGTGTTATATCTATGTGTGTATAGATGGGTACATCTCAGTTATAGCAGGTGTAGTTAGTGTTATATCTATGTGTGTATAGATGGGTACATCTCAGTAATAGCAGGTGTAGTTAGTGTTATATCTATGTGTGTATAGATGGGTACATCTCAGTTATAGCAGGTGTAGTTAGTGTTTTATCTGTGTGTGTAGATGGGTACATCTCAGTTATAGCAGGTGTAGTTAGTGTTTTATCTATGTGTGTAGATGGGTACATCTCAGTAATAGCAGGTGTAGTTAGTGTTATATCTATGTGTGTGTAGATGGGTACATCTCAGTTATAGCAGGTGTAGTTAGTGTTTTATCTATGTGTGTAGATGGGTACATCTCAGTAATAGCAGGTGTAGTTAGTGTTATATATATCTGTGTGTGTAGATGGGTACATCTCAGTTATAGCAGGTGTAGTTAGTGTTATATATATCTGTGTGTGTAGATGGGTACATCTCAGTTATAGCAGGTGTAGTTAGTGTTATATCTATGTGTGTGTAGATGGGTACATCTCAGTTATAGCAGGTGTAGTTAGTGTTTTATCTGTGTGTGTAGATGGGTACATCTCAGTAATAGCAGGTGTAGTTAGTGTTTTATCTGTGTTAGTGTTTTATCTGTGTGTGTAGATGGGTACATCTCAGTTATAGCAGGTGTAGTTAGTGTTATATATATCTGTGTGTGTAGATGGGTACATCTCAGTAATAGCAGGTGTAGTTAGTGTTTTATCTGTGTTAGTGTTTTATCTGTGTGTGTAGATGGGTACATCTCAGTTATAGCAGGTGTAGTTAGTGTTATATCTATGTGTGTATAGATGGGTACATCTCAGTTATAGCAGGTGTAGTTAGTGTTATATCTATGTGTGTATAGATGGGTACATCTCAGTTATAGCAGGTGTAGTTAGTGTTATATATATCTGTGTGTGTAGATGGGTACATCTCAGTTATAGCAGGTGTAGTTAGTGTTATATATATATGTGTGTATAGATGGGTACATCTCAGCTATAGCAGGTGTAGTTAGTGTTATATTTATCTGTGTGTATAGATGGGTACATCTCAGTTATAGCAGGTGTAGTTAGTGTTATATCTATGTGTGTATAGATGGGTACATCTCAGTTATAGCAGGTGTAGTTAGTGTTTTATCTGTGTGTGTATAGATGGGTACATCTCAGTAATAGCAGGTGTAGTTAGTGTTATATCTATGTGTGTATAGATGGGTACATCTCAGTTATAGCAGGTGTAGTTAGTGTTATATCTATGTGTGTATAGATGGGTACATCTCAGTTATAGCAGGTGTAGTTAGTGTTATATCTATGTGTGTATAGATGGGTACATCTCAGTTATAGCAGGTGTAGTTAGTGTTTTATCTATGTGTGTATAGATGGGTACATCTCAGTTATAGCAGGTGTAGTTAGTGTTATATCTATGTGTGTATAGATGGGTACATCTCAGTTATAGCAGGTGTAGTTAGTGTTTTATCTATGTGTGTATAGATGGGTACATCTCAGTAATAGCAGGTGTAGTTAGTGTTTTATCTGTGTGTGTATAGATGGGTACATCTCAGTGAGCCAGGTGGAGCTGGACATTAAGGAGATGTTGGAGCTGGGGAAGAAGGCTTCTCATGCCATCAGCCATAAGGACAGCAGTACTGTGGTAGAACAGGGAGGAGAGCTGGCCAGGATGGGCAACAGGACTTCCAATCACTACCCACTACAGGATGATACAGGCAGCTGTAAGTACTCCGCTGTCCACAGTTATTAATTTAGTGCATGTGCTCACAAGTCATATTGTGGATCCAAATGACATGTATCCCTTTCCTGCAGTCAATGACCAAGGCACCCTCTTTGGCCTCCTCATGGGTGGAATGTTATTCATATTTTTCATAATTAATAAAGATTATTTCAAAGAATCCGATGAAAATCTTGTGTTTCTATGTCAAACTATTTTGTTACATTTCAGTCTTCTGAGATGTATATAAAGTGTCATTTTGGATGCAAACTCAAAATTGAATACATTTCCACTTTATATCTGACATGGTACAGGTGTCATCTGTTTTTTTTTAAGCCCATAACCACGTGTGTGAGGTGTATACTTTTGTTTCAATGTAGATTTGTTAAAGACTACCAAAAAAACACTGCAGTCAAAAGTGAAACTGTGTGTGTTCTCCCTCAGTTACAGACGACAGTGAGGAGTGGACGAATGATGACGATGAACCTCTCTCCTACCCCATTGAGGAAGATCCTACAGAGAGGTCAGTACACACTGCAATGTTAACTGTTTGAACAGGCATGTTTAGATGTGGGAACTATTCACCATTGGGACTATTCAACAGGGTCCCAGGGAATTTAGGTCTTTCCTATGCACGCCTTTCCTACGCACTTCTCAGTATTTGATATTCAGACTTAACTTTTTCAGTCACGTAATTCGCTCTGCAGGTGTGGCTACCCTGCTCTATCTGAATACATTACATTCAAACACTGAAAACCCTCCCACTTGCTGGCCAACAGTTTCTCATGGAGTCTCCATTCAATTGGGTTTTCAGTACATTTATCTTAAGCCATCCCTTTCCAGTGTACCTTTAATTCAAATTTTGTCGACAGTCTCGATAACTTATCCAGTTGAAGTCGGAAGTTTACATACACCTAAGCCAAATACATTTAAACTCAGTTTTTCACAATTCCTGACATTTAATCCAAGTAAAAATTCCCTGTCTTAGATCAGTTAGGATCACCACTTTATTTTAAGAATGTGAAATGTCAGAGTAATAGTAGAGAGAATTATTTATTTCAGCTTTTATTTCTTTCATCACATTCCCAGTGGATCGGAAGTTTACATACACTCAATTAGTATTTGGTAGCATTGCCTTGAAATTGTTTAACTTGGGTCAAACATTTCGGGAAGCCTTCCACAAGCTTCCCACAATAAGTTGGGTGAATTTTGGCCCATTCCTCCTGACAGAGCTGGTGTAACTGAGTCAGGTTTATAGGCCTCCTTGCTCACACACGCTTTTTCAGTTCTGCACACACATTTTCTATAGGATTGAGGTCAGGGCTTTGTGATGGCCACTCCAATACCTTGGCTTTGTTGTCCTTAAGCCATTTTGCCACAACTTTGGAAGTATGCTTGGGGTCATTGTCCATTTGGGCGACCAAGCTTCAACTTCCCGACTGACGTCTTCAGATGTTGCTTCAATATATCCACATAGTTTTCTTTCCTCATGATGCCATCTATTTTGTGACGTGCACCAGTCCCTCCTGCAGCAAAGCACCCTCACAACATGATGCTGCCACCCCTGTGCTTCACGGTTGGGATGGTGTTCTTTCAGCTTGCAAGCCTCCCCCTTTTTCCTCCAAACATAACAATGGTCATTATAGCCAAATGGTTCTATTTTTGTTTCATCAGACCAGAGGATATTTCTCCAAAAAATACGATCTTTGTCCCCATGTGCAGTTGCAAACCGTAGTCTGTCTTTTTTTATGGCGGTTTTGGAGCAGTGGCTTCTTCCTTGCTGAGCGGCCTTTCAGGTTATGTCGATATAGGACTCATGTTACTTTGCTGTTTGCTGTTGTTCTGGGATTGATTTGCACTTTTCGCACCAAAATACGTTAATCTCTAGGAGACAGAACTTGTCTTCTTCCTGAGCGGTATGACGGCTGCGTGGTCCCATGGTGTTTATACTTGCGTACTATTGTTTGTACAGATGAACGTGGTACCTTCAGGCATTTGAAAATTGCTCCCAAGGATGAACCAAACTTGTGGAGGTCTACAATCTTTTTTTCTGACGCCTCGGCTGATTTATTTTGATTTTCCCTTGATGTCAAGCAAGGAGGCACTGAGTTTGAAGGTAGGCCTTGAAATACATCCACAGGTACGCCTCCAATTGACTCAAATTATGTCAATTAGCCTATCAGAAGCTTCTAAAGCCATGACATCATTTTCTGGAATTTTCCAAGCTGTTTAAAAGGCACAGTCAACTCAGTGTATGTAAACTTCTGACCCACTGGAATTGTGATACAGTGAATTATAAGTGAAATAATCTGTCTGTAAACAATTGTTGGGAAAATGACTTGTGTCATGCACAAAGTAGATGTCCTAACCGACTTGCCAAAACTATCGTTTTTTAATGAACAATAAATGTGTGGAGTGGTTGAAAAACGAGTTTTAATGACTCCAACCTAAGTGTATGTAAACTTCTGACTTCAACTGTACATGGGGAGAACGGGTTCAGAATATAGGGATGAATGAAAGAATACCATCAACTCGGCAGGTTCAGCCCTACAGAAACATAAAGCGTGGATCTCCAGATTTCATCCATGCAAATTCTGAAGGCAAACAATGACAATTTGGAATAATAATAATAATACTGTTTCACATTTGTCACATTTGTCTCCAGGGACCATAAGGAATAATCATCTAAGACAATTGCTATGCATATTTAAAATTCCCTTCTCCAAACGGATTGCTCATTTACCCAGCTCATCAATTTATACATAACAGTGCATGGAGAATGCTGTTATTTCTATTTGAAGAAATAAAGTAGATGCTTTCTCCACTTTTAACCGGCAGATTCGCACCGACCTTATTCATCTTTTCCTCGAGTTTAAAGGTGGTGGAATTATGAGGGAATTAAATCCAGGTCAGAATACAGTGTATCTGTAGACACACCTCCCTCTGCCACCTGAAATGAATAGTGGGTGAATTTGCATGCTATTCTCATGCTTAAGTAGGCCGTCATTGTAAAGAAGAATGTGTTTTCAACTGACTTGCCTAGTTAAATAAATGTGTAAAACATAAACAAGTAAGTTTAAGGTCAGAATACAATAGAGAAAAGCTCATAAAAAGGGAATCACGTTCACTTTACGTGTGCTTAACTCTGGTCGGAATCGGGGCCCAGGGGAGTGTTATGGTGAAGGCTATCACAGTGGGGACTATTGTCCTTTGATGTCAGGAACTTTGAATCTGCATGACATCACTATTCTCTTCTGCAGTGGCCACATCCAAACAATCTCCATGACGGGTGAGTCAAGCCACTAGGTTTCAATGATCTATCAATGAGCCATGACTGACCACAGCTTCCTGCATGTTCTGCTTATCTTTTCTTCCCCTTTTTAAATACCTAAAATACCTTTGGCTGATTACATCTGTTATTGTTTGCATTATTGTGTGTGTGTTTACTTCCTCCAGGAAGCAGAGAGCTTAGCATCCACCACCAACAAACACAGAATTACACCACCATAGATGGAATGGATATGCAGTGAGTCATGCACACACACAGATAATAAGACAAGGATTTTAATAGTATTAACAATATTCTATCCATTAGCTAGCATTTCTCCCTTCTGATGTCTGTCTGTTCTGCAGGGTGAAACATGAAGCACTTCAGAAGCTGGCCACTTTCTTCCACAAACCTGTTGTAGAGGAACCCGTCAGGAGGTACATACAGTATAATTGCACACACACACACAGATGAAGGTAAAGGTGAATGCATGTTTCCTTTGATGCTTACATCTTGTGTTTTGTTTTCTTCTCCATCTCCCTTTCTTCTCCTCCCCATCTCTCTCTTTCTTCTCCTCCCCTTCTGTTTCTTCTCCTCTCCATCTCTCTTTTACCCTCTCCATCTCTCTTTTACCCTCTCCATCTCTTTTACCCTCTCCATCTCTCTTGTACCCTCTCCATCTCTTTTACCCTCTCCATCTCTCTTTTACCCTCTCCATCTCTCTTGTACCCTCTCCATCTCTTTTACCCTCTCCATCTCTCTTGTACCCTCTCCATCTCTTTTACCCTCTCCATCTCTCTTTTACCCTCTCCATCTCTTGTACCCTCTCCATCTCTCTTTTACCCTCTCCATCTCTCTTTTACCCTCTCCATCTCTCTTTTACCCTCTCCATCTCTCTTTCTTCTCTCTCTCCCTAATCCCCAACTCTCGCCTTACCTACTGTCTCCCTTTGAGAAGACCTGAAGAACCTGAACCAATCAGTAAGTGAAGAGCTACGTATGGATTCTGTGTACTACACATTCCACACATCAGGCCTAGTCTTTGGGCTGGTTAGCCAGACGCAGATGATCCATTTAGCATGCCTTTCTTTCATAGTCGAGGAGAGTTTCATTTGGATCCAGGAAAGCAGCCAATAAAGGTTGAGAGAATGCTGTTGGAATTTATTGAGTTCAATGAAAGGAATCCACTTTCTAATCTGACACACTAGTGTGGAAAAATATCTTTATGTTTAAAACATGATCCTGTTTTACTTGCCAGGCCCCGTGGAGATAGAGGAACCAGTGTACCCGTAAGTAGGAGAGGAAAGAAATGTCACATTGTGTAATCTGTTGTCAGACTAGTTTTCTGGGCTTTGTGTGTGTGTGTGCCTGTCTACCATGCATGTGTGCTTCTATGTAGATGTAAAGTGGAAGCAGATTTGGAGCTTCCAGACATGATGATTCTTCCTCCTCCTGGCCCGTTTGCAGACGACAATCAATGACACTTGGTAGACTACCAACTACAGGTAAAAATGATACTTTACATTAGTCAGCCATTAAGAATCATTGATCAGTCTGACAATACCAGTAGGCTATTGATCATGCATTGATGATGTCTGCGTCTGTTCTCTCTTCTATGAGCAGTTGGAGAGCAGAGGAACAACGGCAACATGGTATGTTGTCGAGTGCCAGTCATCTCCATGACAATCACTCAGATAACGGAGACATGAAGGATCGTTATTTGGACAACCTGCAATTGGATGGACTATTTCTCTGTTATAATATTGTTTAGGCCAGGATTCAATCCGAGAGCACCAGTCAACAATGCAGATTAAGGCAGTGTTACCGTCTTTGCAGAGACCTCATTCAAGATAAATGCTGCAATGTCGACTCAATTGGAAATGATCTTTAAAATGTCAATAACGCTATAGGGTTTCAGATTGAATCTCTTGTTTTGATGTCCATCCAGGGTTATGGAGGATGAGATGAAGGATACAGACAGAGTAGTTCTGTTTATACTAACTCTTCAATAGTTTTATACAAAGACAATTATGGGATACCATGCATAGTGTAATGTCTGTTTACAGGTGTTTGTGTTCGGCTAGATGACAAATCAACAGTCTGTATCCAGCTACTGTCGGTGTCTAAAATGACAGCCTATTCCCCATGTAATGCACTAACTTTGACCTAAGTGACACAGGGTTAACCACATAGGGCTCTGGTGAAAAGTAGTGCACTACACAGGGAAAAGGATGCTTGCCATACTGTATGAGATGTCTGGTTTATATTACCTGTGTATTTCCCATTAAGTATTAGAGTGAGGGGGAAGTTATTTGATGATGTAACCTTTAGTTGAAGTCCTGTTCATTTAGCTACCAGCTCTGCTAGTTGTGATCTGGCGATTCAATAAAAAACACAAATCAATCAGTGGTCTAGTGTATAGGTCAGTTTAATTGTGTTTGACAATAAATACTCAGTAAAGTGCAAATCAGAACAGCAACGCCATGCAATGCATAGAACACAGAAAAGCCCACCTCAGACGGAGAGGAAGAGGTACATTTCGCTCTCACGCACACACAGACAGAAGAGAAGAACACTTTGGTTCCAGAAGTCTGGATACGGTGACAACACACCTTAACCCTTGGAAAGAGGTCCACCTTACACTGACAGAGTGGGTGTGTATTACTTGAAGTAGTATGTGTGTGTAAATAACAGAATATAGGGTCATTGCTGTGAGTAATTGCATGAGTGTAGCAGCAGGAAGGAGAGTTTCTCCCTGACCTTGTAGCACCTATAGTCAGACAAAGTGTTCAAAACATTAAGAACCTTCCTAATATTGAGTTCCACCCCTTTGCCCTCAGAACAGCCTCAATTCGTTGGGGCATGGACTCTACAAGGTGTCAAAAGCGTTCCACAGGGATGCTGGCCCATGACTCCAAAGCTTGTGTCAAGTTGGCTGGTGGACCAATCTTGATACACATGGGAAACTGTTGAACATGAAAAACCCAGGAGCGTTGCAGTTCTTGACACAAACTGACACGCCTGGCACCTACTACCATACCCTGTTCAAAGGCACTTAAATATTTTTTCTTGCCCATTCACCCTCTGAATTGCACACACACACACAATCCATGTCTCAAGGCTTCAAAATCCTTCTTTAACCTGTCTCCTCCCCTTCATCTACACCAGTGGTCACCAACCTTTGAGTCAAGATCGCTTTCACATTCAAAAAGCAAGCCAAGATCTACCACTCAATTTTTTTACATGACTTATAATGTAACAACCTAATAAAAAGAGCTCTGCGGGAATGAGGTTTCTGCTGTAGGCCTAATACATTATCACAACTTGAGCTTTGATAACATATCGGTTTTTGTAGCACTTGCAAGGCACAGCTGAGCATAAATTATATGGTACAGCACTTGCATCTGATGGCCATGGTGCTTTCAAGACAGCTGGGAACTCGAGAGAGAAAAAAAAACAAGGTCAAATCATGACGTCTGTGATCTTGAGGTCGGAGCTCTAGAAAGATGCGAGTTTCCGACTAGGAATTCCGAGTTGGATGACCGTTCAAAACCATTTCCCCCAGTCGGATCTCGTTTTTCCAGAGTAGTTGTCTTGAACAGAGCATTATTCTCAGGGGAGGGAGGAAGAGAGCCGCAGCGGGTCCGCCTTTCACGGTCACTGCTTTCCCCTTCCTTTCCTCCGGTGAGACTGACCAAAGAGACACCGCCTTCCACCTGATGGCGAAACTCGAGTCGCGCCACATCTGCCTCATGCACAAATTCATGCGGTTCCTATGACCAGAGAAAGTGAAATACTCCTCCATATTAAAATAGACACGAAGCTAATAATAATGATAACTCATTGCAGCGCGAGTGGAAAAAGGGAGAAGAGCGTTTTATAATAGTGTTCAATCAAAGCCGGGTTGCCAGTGCTGAATAAAACTCACTCATACAAACTGCAGTGCTGCTGCATTATTCTACAGTCTCTCCGTGGTCGTGGTTTTAAAGCTTATTCAATCTTACCTAGGCTAGTATCAAACTTTTTGACTGTGGCCGGGGAGGCTCTGTACGGTAATTTGAGCTATTCGATTGCCAGCATATTAGGCACACTCGATTTAGCAACAGATCTCCCGGTCCGCTTGAATCAAGTGCACCTACCACCAACAGCGCAACACGCACAAAATCAGGCCTGGCTTTTCCACAGAAATGCTTGGTGACCACTGATCTACACAGACTGAAGTGGATTCAACAAATTACATCAATACCTGGTCAGTCTGTCATGGAATGAGCAGGTGTTCATAATGTTTTGTACCCTCAGTATGTAAGTATCTCTCAAAAATGGGATATGCCATTTTATTAAGTACACCACCCAGTTCACAAAAATGTATCACTTCTACAGACATGGAGTCACATGGCTGTGGCTTGTTATATAAAACAGGCATTCAGTTACTATTTATATCGAACGTTAGAATATGCAAAACAAGTGACTTTAAGCGAAGTATGATCGGTGCCATGCCCCGGGTCCAGTATCTCAGAAACGGCCGTCCTCCTGGGCTTTTCACGCACAACAGTGTCTAAGGTTTACAGAGAATGGTGGGAGAAACAAATAACATCCAGTCAGCAGCAGCCCTGTGGGTGAAAACAGCTCGTTTGATGAGAGGTCGAAGGAGAATGGTAAGAATCGTGCAAGCCAACAGGTGGGTCAGAAAACAAACTCGTCGATCCTTGTCACGGATGGGCTATTGCAGCAGACCACCACACCAGGTTCCATTCCTATCAGCTAAAAACAAGAAGTGGCTCAGGTGGGTACGTGTTAACCAACACTGAACAACCGAGGAGTGGAAAAACATCCCCTGGAATATGTCAGCGAGTTCAGTTTACTTGAGTGGCCTGCGCAGCCCCCAGACCTCAACCCATTAGAGCATATGAGATGAGATGGATGTTCGCAGCATGAATGTACTGCCGTCCAATTTGCAGAAACTGCATGGCGCCATCACATTAGCATGAACCAACATCACTGTGGAATCTTTGACACCTTGTAGAATCCCCTGAAGAATTCAGGCTGTTCTGGAGACAAAGGTCGGTCCAACCGGTACTAGATGAGAGTACACATACGTGGGTATTGTCTTGCATGTATAGTGTCATACACAGACAAAAACAGACTACGCTCTCAGAATAGAGATGTGATGACAGAACTGCTGCACAGGACAAATGACAAGGAAACAAATGACAAGGAAACAAATGACAAGGAAACAAATGGAAAGAAGAGGTTTAGTGTCTTTTCTGACTAACTGGCCCAACAGAGGTCTACAATTCCCTCAGCGAAACACACACTACTGCAAATACACACAACAAACCAATAACTCCAGAGGGAGGGAAGGAAAGAGAGAGATACAAATGATTCTACATTTAATAACAAACCGAACAGACCACCATCATGGTACCAGAACAGACCAGAGAAACACAGACACACTAGCATGCATCAGATCAGCAAGAGCCCAGCCCTCACTGGCCCCAGCAGAACAAGAGACACAGACAGGACTCTGGAACACTATATACTGTAAACCATTTGACAATTGGTTAAGGGAGATTTGTTCCAGTGTTCTGTCATTATATTCCCTCTCCTCCTGTATCTTTAGTTATATTAGTCAGAACTCAAATCTCATTGGCACATAAACTACAGTACTGTATGTCTTCTCCTGGCCAATCCCTGGCAAGCTCCTGTCAGTCAGTCCTCTACACACAGGAGTGTACACACACACACAGAAACAGTCTGCTTACCATTCCGTTTCTGCAAACAAAAACAGCCACCAAGCTAGAAACAACGTGTGTTAAGGCACCTGGAGAAAGGTTCACTACAGATACACTTCCCTCCCTCCTGCTCCGTCAGGTAGCATCAATGCTAACTAATCCACAGAACAATATTGCCAGTCAGAGAGAGAGGGAGAGTGGAGGCTCTCTCTCTATGACCTCTCATCACCTAAAATCTCTTGTCAGTATATAATTCTCAAACATCAGCAGTGCTTCAATACTCAATATTCAGTACCACACAGAGCCTCTAAAACAACCTCTTTAAAATAAATAAGAATATGATATCTAAATAATAATAACAATCCTCTCTTTAACTTCATTTGTTGTATGTTACGATCAACAGCTGCTACACTACTCAAAGTGATAGTAATATAAATATATATGATAAATATGGATAACAAAATCTGTGTCGTTACAAAAACCATATAAAACCATATATAAAATGCTCAGTGTGTTTGTTCCAAAGTGATGGCTATTCTGGAGCTGATTGGAGGTTGAGAGTAGATTGGAGGCGCCGCTTATCTGTAAACAAACATTATTGCTGCATTCACATGCTAGTCGGAACTAGGAAACTCAGAAATGTCCGACATGCTAACTGGTTGAACGCTGCACGTGCATAACTGCAACCAGTTAGAAATGTCAGTTTCCTAGTTTCGACTAGCACGTGAACGCGCCATATGGGAGCTACAGTAGGATTTGACTTAACATGACTTTGTCCCAACAAGTGAGACCTCTAACCTTTCCCACGGCCAGACTGGCTCTAGACCAGGGATGGGCAACTAGTGTCGCGCGGGTCGCATGGCCACTTTTGTAGGACCGCAGATCAATTTCTTCCGCTGTCAAGAATAAACTAAACATTTTATAAATCGCCAAATTTTGCTTAGGGCCTCCAAAACGTTGACTGCATGTGTGTGTATGGATGTGGGTAAGCAGTCCCGCGAGCCACCGCACCCCCCTAATGATGAGTTCTGATTTTTTGAGGCCCCTACCCCCATCAAAGTTGCCCATCCCTGCTATAGACAGACAGGAAATCTAATCAAAGATCTACAATCAGTTTATCTTGCCTAGCCCAAACCTACAACACCAGGAGGGAACAACTGACCCTAGATCTGTGGTTAGAGGCGTGTTCTGCAGTACTTGGAGAATTAGGTCAGGATCACACCAATATAAAACTGTCTAAATAGGCTCAGGGCAGTGTTCTGTTTCAGATGGTTATGCAGGCGGTAGCTGGAGTTTTCCGGACTATATGACATTGACCAGGAAAAACTCCAGGCCCCTAGTTACACAGCAGGGGTTTACCCTCTCTAGCGGGCCAGCGTGGTGATGAGACTGGCACACATCTCAAAGAAGTCCATAGTGTGGCTGCCCTGGCGCGGGGTGGGGGTGGAGGTGGTGAGGAGGGCAGCGCTGGAGCACAGCGACCCAGGCAGAGAGGAGCTGAGCTTGGGGAGATCCACGGCAGGACAGGCTGAGTCCACACTGAGTCTGGGTCTGTGGAGCCCTGCAGTGGAGCCTGACCTCTGGGGGGTGGAAGAGCCCGACTTAAACCCTACTGCGTCCATGATGTCATCTGGGGGAGGAGAGATTAGTGTTTGTTTTCGTCATTACTCATCTTCTGCACTCAGTAATACGTTGTAAAAAAAGAGGAAACTCTCTAAATTCTGCTGTCAGAATTAACCAGATATCAAAAAGTCTGTTTCCTGTTATAAATATGTTGTGTAGCTGGCGTACCATCGATGCTTTTGAAGTCCAGCAGGTAGGATCTGTTGTCTACTTGGTACAGCTGGAGACACATCTTCACCAGGTTGCCTGTTACTGGGTTCTTCCTCCGAACACGCAGGTGGTACGGGTTCACCACCTAAACATAACACACATTAAAAGAAATCCCAGAAATCGCTCTGCCATTTCCTGGTTGCGAAAAGTTCGCTTAATTTATGTTTATGTGACAAAACAATGTATAGTGTACAAGGATCATTGTACCATCTAAACCGCTGTTAAATATATTTTCCATAACCAATAACATTGTATTTTAAGCTGTTTGAAGACTGTGTACAAAACCGAAAGTTTTTAAAAAAGGCACAAAAAAAACAACACATTTGAGACCAGGAAGCATAGAAATAGCACACATAGAACCGATCTACCACTTTTAGACTTGCTTTCGAAGAGGATGACAGATCAATAATTTCTATGTGAATTTGGTTGGGTTGCCTAAAATGTTACATATTGCAGTTAACATGTACACACACACCTTACAGTGATATAAACTCAGCAAAAAAATAAACGTCCTCTCACTGTCAACTGCATTTATTTTCAGCAAACTTAACATGTGTAAATATTTGTATGAACAACAAGATTCAACAACAGACATAAACTGAACAAGTTCCACAGACACATGACTAACAGAAATGGAATAATGTGTCTGAACAAAAGGGGGGGGGGGGGGGTCAAAATCAAAAGTAAAACAGTCAGTACTGCAGTGCATCTCCTCCTCATGGACTGCACCAGATTTGACAGTTCTTGCTGTGAGATGTTACCCCAGTCTTCCACCAAGGCACCTGCAAGTTCCCTGACATTTCTGGGGGGAATGGCCTAGCCCCTCACCCCCCGGTCCAACAGGTCTCAGACATGCTAAATGGGATTGAGATCCGGGCTCGTCGCTGGCCATGGTAGAACACTGACATTCCTGTCTTGCAGGAAATCACACACAGAACGAGCAGTATGGCTGGTGGCATTGTCATGCCGGAGGGTCATGTCAGGATGAACCTACGGGAAGGGTACCAAATGAGGGAGGAGGATGTCTTCCCTGTAACGCACAGCGTTGAGATTGCCTGCAATGACAACAAGTTCAGTCCGATGATGCTGTGACACACCGCCCCAGATCATGACGGACCCTCCACCTCCAAATTGATCCCGCTCCAGAGTACAGGCCTCGGTGTAACGCTCATTCCTTTGACAATAAACGCGAATCCGACCATCACCCCTGGTGAGAAAAAAACGAGACTCGCCAGTCCTGTCTTGTCCAGCGACGGTAGGTTTGTGCCCATAAGCAACGTTGTTGCCGGTGATGTCTGGTGAGGCCCTGCCTTACATCAGGCCTACAAGCCCTCAGTCCAGCCTCTCTCTGCCTATTACAGACAGTCTGAGCACTGATGGAGGGATTGTGCGTTCCTGGTGTAACTCGGGTAGTTGTTGTTGCTATCCTGTACCTGTCCCGCAGGTGTAATGTTCGGATGTAGCGATCCTGTGCAAATGTTGTTACATGTGGTCTGCCACTGCGAGGACGATCAGCGGTCCGTCCTGTCTCCCTGTAGCGCTGTCTTCGGCGTCTCACAGTACGGACATGGCAATTTATTGCCCTGGCCACATCTGCAGTCTTAATACCTCCTTGAAGCGTGCGTAAGGCACATTCACGCAGATGAGCAGGGACCCTGGGCATCTTTCTTTTGGTGTTTTTCATAGTCAGTAGAAAGGCCTCTTAGGTGTCCTAAGTTTTCATAACTGTGACCTTAATTGCCTACTGTCTTTAAGCTGTTAGTATCTTAATGACTGTACCACAGGTGCATGTTCATTAATTGTTAATGGTTCATTTAACAAGCATGGGAAACAGGGTTTAAACCCTTTACAATGAAGATCTGTGTTATTAGTTATTTGGATTTTTACTAATTATCTTTGAAAGAAGGTCCTGAAAAAGGGACGTTTCTTTTTTTGCTGAGTATATATACAGACACACAAAGCATTCGAAAAGTATTCTGACTTTTTGCACATTTTGTTACATTACAGCCTTGTTCTTAAATGTATTAAATACATTTTCCCCCTCATCAATCTACACACAATATCCCATGACAAAGCAAAAACAGGTTTGAACATTTTGCAAATGTATTATTATTACTGAAATATCACATAAGTATTCAGACCCTTTACTCAGTACTTTATTGAAGCACCTTTGGCAGCAATTACAGCCTTAAGTCTTCTTGGGTATGACGCTACAAGCATGACATACCTGTATTTGGGGAGATCCTCCCATTCTTCCCTGCAGATCCTCTCAAGCTCTGTCAGGTTGGATGTGGAGCGTCGCTGCAAAGCTATTTTCATGTCTCTCCAGAGATACTAGATCGGGTTCAAGTCCAGGCTCCGGCTGGGCCACTCAAGGAAATTCAGAGACATGTCCAGAAGCCACTCTTGCGTTGTCTTGGCTGCGTGCTTAGGGTCGTTGTCCTGTTGGAAGGTGAACCTTCATCCCAGTCTGAGGTCCTGAGCGCTCTGGAGCAGGTTTCCATCAAGGATCTCTCTGTACTTTGCTCCATTGATCTTCTCCTCAATCCTGACTAGTCTCCCAGTCCCTGCCGCTGAAAAACATCCCCACAGCATGGTGCTGGCACCACCATGCTTCACCATAGGGATGGTATTGGCCAGGTGATGTGCGGTGCCTGGTTTCCTCCAGATGTGACGCATGGCATTCAGGCCAAATAGTTCAATCTTGGTTTCATCAGACCATAGAATCGTGTTTCTCATGGTCAGAGTCCTTTAGGCTTGAAAATAAGGGAGCCGCACACTCTAGGAGCTCAAATGCAAAAATGTAATTACCAACGTTTCGACAGCCAAGCTGTCTTCATCAGGGTATAATCACAAACACTGCGGGAGGACTCGTTTATATAGTGTCAAAAGACACAGGTGTCTGTAATCATGGCCAAGAGTGGCCTAATATCATTAGTTAATAATCAAATATTAAAATGTCATACAAAGAACAACATACAAACAACAAATGGATAGCATACGATCATAGATTAATTTGTCTACACAAGCTTACAAACAATTACAATGGCAAAGTTACAATAATCACAAGAATGGCTTCAGATCAAAGTCTACGTTGAGACCGAAGGGCGCAAAGGTCTTTAAATTAAAGATCCAGGCAGCCTCTCATTTTAACAGTAAATTATCAAGGTCACCCCCTCTCCAAGGGAGGGTGACATGTGCGATGCCAATATAACGCAGAGACGAAATCGAGTGGCCTGCCTCCAAGAAGTGGGCCGCAACTGGATAAGCAAGATATTGAGCCCTGCCCATGTCTCTTTGCTTAATAAAGGGTTATCTTTTGTGCCTACAACCCAGTGCAACGATGTTGATGTTAAGGTAGACATGTTTAAGTTTAGAAACATCCGTTTAAGGGAATACTTTAGCTCCTCTAATTCTGACACTTCTATTGAACCAGTAGGTTGCTCTCCTGCACATACTCCGACTCCTTTTAGAAGCAAGAGTTATTTTATACCTCCAGCCAATCACAATCACTCTATCGAGACATATTGCCGACTTGTGGAAAATGATGTTGGTCTTCTCTTTAAGAATAAACAGGGATCCAAATCTTTCCATAATTTACCCAAGAATGAAAAACAAGCTTTGCCTGATTTACAATCCGATACGTCAGTCCTTATTTGTCCCGCTGATAAGGGTGGGTCGGTTGTACTCATGGATAGGACAGTTTATGTAAATGAGGGTCATAGACAGCTGCTTGACAACACCTTTTACAAGAAACTCAGAAGTGACCCCACTTGCCAATTTCAGAATACTATCTTTACTGTCCTAGATGGGTATTTAAGTTCTGGTCAGATAACCAAAAAAATAACATGCTTTTTTGGCTATTCAACACCCTAAAATTGCCACTTTCTAGACTTTGCCGAAATTACACAAGAATGTTACACAACCTCCAGGGCTCCCTATTGTAGCGGGCATTGATGCAGTAACGGCCCCTCTATCTACTTTTGTTGACTTTTTTATTCGACCACTCGCAGAACAGCTCCCCTCCTTTGTAAAGGACACCAGCAGTATGATCTCTATCATTGAATCTCTTGATCCTCTCCCTGAGAATACCTTGTTAGTTACTTTTTATGTTGAGTCATTATACACATATATTCCACACGAGGGCGGTATTGAAGCTATGGAACATTTTCTTCTGCAACGTGACCCTAATGAACTACCTTCCAGTGCATGCATTGAAACATTGGCTGAAATAGTACTCACACATAACTATTTCATGTTTCTAAATGATTTCTTTATTCAGACGAAAGGTACTGCTATGGGATCCCCCATGGCTCCTAACTATGCTAATTTGTATGTGGGTTACATGGAGAAATTAAGGGAATTGTTCACAAACATTGGCACATCCTAAAATCCGATGATAGTCTCGGTAATGTGTTTTCGGACCTTCCCTTGGTCGTATTCTCGCGGGGCAGAAATCTCAGAGACCAATTGGTAAACTCTGATTTACCACCCCAAGATATTCCTGAACAACATCTATTTGCACCCCTACTGGATGGAAATTACAAGTGTAATGGCTGTGCTCAATGCAATGGCACTTATAAATGTAGATCCTTCAAACACCCCCGAAATAGGGAAACAAATCCCAATAAAATGTGTTATTACGTACTCCACTAAGGCAGTTATTTATCTTATAACTTGTCCTTGTGGTAAAAATTATGTAGGTAAAACAAAGCGCGAATTAAAAGTACGTATCTCAGAGCATCGTAGCACCATTAGGTGTAAAAACTTTACTTATCCAGTTGCGGCTCACTTCTTGGAGGCAGGCCACTCGATTTAGTCTCTGCGTTATATTGGCATCGAACATGTCACCCTCCCTAGGAGAGGGGGTGAACTTGATAATTTAATTGTTAAAACGAGAGGCTGCCTGGATCTTTAATTTAAAGACCTTTGCGCCCTTCGGTCTCAACGTAGACTTTGATCTGAAGCCATTCTTGTGATTATTGTAACTTTGCCATTGTAATTGTTTGTAAACTTGTGTAGTCAAATTAATCTATGATCGTATGCTATCCATTTGTTGTTTGTATGCTGTTCTTTGTATGACATTTTAATATTTGATTATTAACCAATGATATTAGGCCACTCTTGGCCATGATTACAGACACCTGTGTCTTTTGACACTATATAAACGAGTCCTCCCGCAGTGTTTGTGATCATACCCTGATGAAGACAGCTTGGCTGTCGAAACGTTGGTAATTACATTTTTGCATTTGAGCTCCTAGAGTGTGCAGCTCTCTTTTATTTTCAAGTTTTCTACTCCGCTAGCCAGCACCTCGTCTTAATAGGTGTGCGTTTCTTTTTCTTCCAGAGTCCTTTAGGCACCTTTTGGCAAACTCCAACCGGGCAGTCATGTGCCTTTTACTGAGGAGTGGCTTCCATCTGGCCACTCTACCATAAAGGCCTGCTTGGTGGAATGCTGCAGAGATGGTTGACCTTCTGGAATATTCTCCCATCGCCACAGAGGAACTCTAGAGCTCTTTCAGAGTGACCATCGGGTTCTTGGTCACCTCCCTGACCCAGGCCCTTCTCCCCCGATTGCTCAGTTTGACTGGACGGCCAGCTCTAGAAAGAGTCTTGGTGGTTCTTAACTTCTTCCTTTTAAGAATGATGGAGGCCACTGTGATCGTGAAGACCTTCAATGCTGCAGAAATGTTTTGGTACCCTTCCCCAGATCTGTGCTTCGACACAATCCTGTCTCAGAGCTCTGCGGACAATACCTTAGAGCTCATGGCTTGGTTTTGGCTCTGACATGCAGTGTTAACTTATATAGACAGGCTTATGCCTTTCCAAATCATGTCCAATTAATTGAATTTGCCACAGGTGGACTCCAATGAAGTTGTAGAAACATCTCGAGGATGATCAATGGAAACAGGATGCACCAGAGCTCAATTTCGAGTCTCATAGCAAAGGGTCTGAATACTTCTGTAAATAAGATATTTCTGTTTTTTATTTTTAAGAAATTAGCAAAAATGTCAAAAAAAACATTTTCGCTGTGTCATTATGAGGTATTGTGTGTAGATTGATGAGAATAAAAAAAATGTTTGATCAATTTCAGAATAAGGCTGTAACATAACAAAATGTGGGAAAAGTCAAGGGGTCTGAATAATTTCCGATTGCTTTCCACACACCGCGCCTCACCTTCCAGTCATACTGTAGCTGTCTCATAGCCCTGTAGACCTCAGCCATGATGTCATAGGGTCTGCTCTGACTCCTGATGCCCAGGTGCCACTTGGCTTTCTTCACTGCCAGGGGTTTGGCTCTGGTGGTGTTCAGGGCATCCAGCGGGCAGCGCGCCTGCAGACAGAGCGGAGAGAATCTTTATTACCCCAACAAGCAGTCATAAATACATGAGGACAAGACTTCATGCAAAACTATACTGCCAATGTTGCATTTGCTACACTGGTATCGCGGGAGAAGTACATCATCAAGTGTTTACACTTCAGAGATCTTGTATCCGATTGTATATACTGTGAACATAGTACATAGAATAGAACCATGTAGAAATCATTGCCTTGGGGCTGTCTACCAGCAGGGGGGGCATCCTCTCTGGGTGTGGTTTGACCCCGGGGGGCAGTGACATGCCATCCTCCATGAAGGAGCCCTGGGGAGGGCTAGAGGCCAGGTAGAACTCACTGGCCTGGGTCATGATGCGCCGGTTGTCTATGATCAGATGGTACGCTACCGCTAGCTGGTCCTGGAAAGAGACGGAGGGAGAGAGTAAGAGAGAGGGGGAGAGAAGAGGGGGAGTGCGTACTATATGACTAAGCGTGTGAGCGTACATGCCTGTGTTGCGTGCATACCTGAGGGTCTCCGCTGTACAGGCTGGACATCACCTCAGACTCGGTGCTCTCAAACTTATCACACACCTCTCGGACTGCCTCCTCATCCAGAATGGTGGAGTCATAGGAAGGGTCCTCAGGAAACAGGTAGCCTGGCAGGTCCTGCTTAAACCACTCATGTTCCCTACACATACACACGTGTGAACGTTCACACACACACACACACACACACACACACACACACACACACACTCCATTATTCTTCTATTTTTTTGCTCTGGACCAACCTTCAACCACCACAAACAAGCTTTTGGTTAGGTTAGCCAATTCTATTAAATCACATTAAAAACATGAGCATAATCATCAGTAGGGAAGGTTAGAGGTCACCTAATGTCTTTAATGGTAGCCCTCTTGAGCGGGTCGACCTGCAGCATGAGCAGCAGCAGGGAAGCGACGGGCCGAGTGAGGTATTCTGGCATATAGAACACGCCCCCTCTAATCTTCTTAAACAGTGTGGGAACGTGTTCGTCATCAAAGGGCAGAGTCCCACACAGCAACGCATACAGGATCACCCCACTGCTCCATATGTCCACCTCAGGACCAGCGTATAACCTGTGCACAAAGCAAAGAATACACGATCACACCACAACATGTAGCCTATAGTATCAACCTAAGGATCTGCATACAGCCTAAACACACACACGCACCTTCCGGAGATTACTTCAGGAGCTGCGTAGTTGGGAGATCCACAGCTGGTCCTCAGGAACTCCCCGTCTGACATCATGTTTGACAACCCTGACGACCAGAGCAAATCAGTTTTTCAGCATTATCTTCAAATGCCAACCTTACCTAACCTTACTGTC
The DNA here is from genome assembly GCF_013265735.2 of Oncorhynchus mykiss. NCBI lineage: Eukaryota > Metazoa > Chordata > Actinopteri > Salmoniformes > Salmonidae > Oncorhynchus > Oncorhynchus mykiss. The sequence continues at coordinate 26,835,173 of NC_050570.1, forward strand.
CAAACAAACACAAGTTACTATATTCTGTCTTCCCTCTCCCACCTCTCTCTCCCTTCCCCCCTCTCCCACCTCTCTCTCTCCCCCCTCTCCCTTCCTCTCTCTCTCCCTCCCCCTCTCTCCCTTCCCCTCTCTCTCCCTCCCCCTCTCTCCCACCTCTCTCTCCCACCTCTCTCTCTCCCTTCCCCTCTCTCCCACCTCGTCTCCAGTTTAAGGTGTCGGTATATTCTAAAACACAAGTGGTTTGGTTTGACATTCACTACTACGTCTTTGTGGACAACTCAATTTGTTACGTATGTATGTATGTATGTATGTATGTGTGTATGTGTATGTGTGTTCTCTATCGTGCATGTGTGTGTAGTGTACCAAAGTCAGCTATTTTGGCATTCTTGGAATGGTCCAGCAGTACATTCTCAGGTTTGAGGTCTCTGTGCACCACCATGTGTCTGTGGCAGTAGTCTACACCGGAGATAATCTGCTGGAACAACCGACGAGCCTCTTTGTCCTCTACCTACACACAACATGAGGTACAGATTAAGAGGTTAGGAGATTATTCCTTTCTAATGTGACTACATGCTTTCACTATGAAAAAAGGCACCATAAAATGGCCTGTGTCTACATCAATCAATCGGACAACTGCAGGACAGGAGTGTGCTACTCACCAGATGGCTTGTTCGCTTGTTTGATTTGTTTGTGGATCTATCGTAAGGTCCGGAATGATATATCCATATTTTGTTTCGTTGTGTTTTGATAGCTCCTTTTGTTTGGATATTCGGCCCGGCTGGGAAGCTTCAATTGCTGGAGAACACTGAATCCAGCAAATATATATTTGAGGATCAACCATCCATCCATTCTTAAGTAGGAAATATCCTCACTGGATAACGCTGAATAGTTTTGTTGATATATTTCAATGTTAAACAAATTACTTTAATCAATCATTAACACTACAATTAAAATGGCTGCTGTAGTTGTGGCTATTTCCAGCAATGCAAAAACTGATGTCAAGGAAAATGAGACCTGGAGCGAGGTTGTGGGTGGAAATGCCCCAAAGGAGACTGTTTTACCTCGTTTTTTCATGGAGAGAGAAATCCTGACAGAGGATTTAGCCAACCCCATTAAGGAGGAGGAGCTCCACCACAGGTCTCATACAGGAAATGAATCCAAACCACTTGAGGTCAGTACAGAGAGTATGTGCACTCTGGCGTATATATATTCTCAGTAAGGATGCAAGGGCAATGCTTCTGATAAGAGGAATAACAGTCAGAGGAAAACATGTGTTCAAAGAGAATGATCCGTTCAGGTTGAAGTTACGCATGTCTGACCAGAACTCCATTCAAGTTACAGTTAAAGAACTACCTGAATCAGCAGATGATAGTGTTGTGACTGGGTTCCTGGCTGAAGCTGGATGTAAGGTGGTGGGGAGAGTGATGAGGCGCATGATAAGATACAAGGGTCAACTTACAATCTGCTCCAATGGAGATCGTTTTGTGTATGTTGAAGCAGCACCCATCATTCCTATAACACGGTCTGTAAAGACGGGCCGTCACTGGATCAAAGTATGCCACAATCAGCACGCCGGAAGGGCTCAGGAGATGGTAGAGTACAGTGCTACTACACTGGACAACATAAGGTGCATAGAGGACATGTTTTCACACGATGTGCAGGACAACAATCCAGTCCCCATGAGTAGGGCAGACGTATCACATATCTCAGCTGAAATGACTGAACGTGAGACTGAGGTTGAAGAGGATAATTCCTCGGCTGAATGAAACATTGGAGTTGGTACCTGGTGAGCCAGAGTCCACAACAGTGACCTCTCATTCCAAGACAAAGAAGAAGAAAAATGCTCAAAATGAAGCTGGGAAAGTGGCTACTGAGACCAGTGACAATCATAACCCAATAGAAAACCTGGAGGCTAACAAGGGACCCCGAAGGCGGTGCAACTCTCTGGGGAATACAAAAAGGCAGCCAAACATCAACGCTGGCCTTCATTCAAACAATCCGGAATCAACATACACCCAAGCAGCCCAGGGTACCAAGCTCCCCATCAGAGTCTGGAGAAAAAAAGTCTGATATGGAGGATGTAATTCTGGGAGGTGGAGAAAAGTTCCCCTAATTAGCCATCCAGGCCGAAATCATTGATGAAGGATTGAAATCATCTATATTTGAGTAACCTATATTATCTGGTTCACATTCTGTGTATGTGAGCATAACTTCTGTCGCTAACATGGCTTTTCAAAAGAATGAGCAATCTGCTGTTGATTTCATTTTTCATTTTGTCCCCCCCAAAAAAAAAAACTTGCAGGAAAAAGCTCAAAGAGATCACAGATTATTTCAACCTGACTCAAATAATACAAGATCCAACCAGAGTAACACAGTCATCCCAGATTCAAATTGATCTGGTGTTTATTAACAGACCTGATCAAATAATTAAGTCTAGTAACTTACTAACGGGTATAACTCACCACAATGTTACATTGGTGATTAGAAAGCTCACTAACAAGAGATGTAAGAACCATATTAATACGCAACAGTACGTTTAAAAAAATGCAGAAAAGTGAGCAGAGTAACTACGATGTCAAATTGACTGGTCTGATCTGTAAGCGATGAAGACCCAGAGTCTGGATACAGAACATTTCTGTCAGCTATTGACAAAGTGGATACCTCTTTTACTAGGAAATTTCAACATAAGCCAAGACGGAAAAGATGGCTCAACGAGGACCTCTGGAGAACGGGATTTCTCCTTGAAAAAAAGCACTGAAGTCTGGTTAGAATGATGACAGACATATATTTACATCACTGAGAAATAAGGTGGTTAGGAATATTAAAAAAAGCAAAAGCAGAGCTCTTTCTTAAAGTGATCAATGAAGCAAAAGGAAATGGCAAAGTGATTTGGGAAAATCTCAATCTACCAGGGAGAGGAGCTGAAAAAAGTCAAAAAAACATCCTGAATTAAAAGGTTCATGGGATTCTAATTTAAGACTCCAATTTCATATCCACCACCTTTAACAATTTTTTTCTGACTCTGTCTCAAAGATTTTCAACCAAGACCACAGTTCTCACTCCCATAGATAATAATAAACCAATATTCAGAATTCCTGAAATCTCAACGTCAGCATTGGACAGCATTATTAGCTTCTTCAGAAGCTCTAGAACAAAATGTGTATTTGGTCTAGACACTGTGTTCCTTAAGAGACACAAATATTATCTGATTACCCCTACTGTACATCTAGTTAGTCTGTCCATCAAATATGCGTTCTTCCCCAATGCTTGGAAGTCTGCTGCAGTGATACCTGTTTAAAATCTGGTGACCCAACACTGGTGGAAAAATATCAACCTAAGCATTCTTCCAGTGCTATCAAAAGGAGCTGAAAGACAGGTGGCTGATCATCTGACTGATCACCTCATTCAGGGCAACTCCATACATCAAATGTCATTTGGATTCAGAACTAACCATTCTACCGAAACAGCCAATTGCTATTTTCTGGAGTGCATTAAATCTAAACTGGAAAATAGGTGGTGAAGTCGGCGCCGTCTTTTTGGATCTTAAAAAGCCCTTTGATAGTGTTGTTGTTGTCGTTAGAATGATATATGATATATTATTGGACGTAATGTATTTGTATTGTTTTAGTGAGTATTTGTATATTGGCTGTGTAAAAGCCCTTACCTGCCCAGGGACTACGGGTGCAAATGATCTTTTGGCTAACCCCGGCACATTTACATGGGTGTTGCATTATTGTTATATTGATTCATGTGCATTGTCCCCTGTAAATAAATCAAACAAACAAACAACCAGACAGTCAGTCATTCAGTAAGTCAGTCAGAGACAGATAGACAGCCATTCAGACAGTCAGTCATTCAGTAAGTCAGTCAGAGACAGATAGACAGCCATTCAGACAGTCAGTCATTCAGTAATTCAGTCAGAGACAGATAGACAGCCATTCAGACAGTCAGTCATTCAGTAAGTCAGTCAGAGACAGATAGACAGCCATTCAGACAGTCAGTCATTCAGTAAGTCAGAGGTATGTCTCACCCTTCCGTGTTTGCAGATGTAGTCAAACAGCTCTCCTCCTGAGACATACTCCATCACCATGAAGAAATCTGTAGGAGTACTGATCACCTGGTACCTACACACACACACACACACATCTTACAGAAGCCAATACGTCTGCCATAGCTCACAATGTCACTGTGGCCTAACTCTAAAAATAACATGAAAAGAGAGACACCTGGAAAGGGATTTACCCAAATAGGAATTATAAACTTGTATCATCTTCTTAACCAGTTTTCTGCTAACCGGAGCAAACTGATTCCTTGTGGGTGGGTGTGGGAGAGAGAGTGAGCGAGCAAGAGAGGTGGGAGACTAGAAACGTGGGAAGGGATTTACCCAAGCAGGAATTATAAACTTCCATCTTCTTAACTAGAGATTTCCGCTAAACGGAATTCGTTGTGGGAGAGAGAGGGGGGGGGCGGGCTCCTGAGGCCCATAGTAAACAAACCCAGTGTGTGTGGGTATGTGTGTGGGGGAGAGAGGGGGGGGGGGGGGTGCTCCTGTGGCCCATAGTAAACAAACACTGAGTGTATGTGTATGGGAGAGAGAGAGGGGGTACTTCTTAGGCCCATAATAAACAAACACAGTCTGTATGCGTTATCCTCACAGTTTGATGATGTGAGGGTGTCTGAAGAGTTTGAGGTTCTGTATCTCTCGTTTGATCTTGCCCACCACGTCCAGACTCCTGATCTTCTGTCTGTTCAGGATCTTCACTGCCACCTTATGACCTGTCAACTGGTGTTCTCCAACTACCACACACACACACACACACACACACACACACATGAACCAACTGGAATGTCCGTAGTTTGTAAAAGAGTATAATAATATGTATTATGTTCAACTGCTACAATGTAGGCTATAGGGCACAATTTGTGCTGATGGGTCAAATATTAAAAACAGTTTAGTCTTTTCCTCTGTTGCCAAGGTCACACAGACTATACTGAGGTAGGAGATAGGCTGGGGAATGTGTGATATGTATGCTACCCTCAGCTAAACTTTCATTGCCTGATAAAGAATAAAACCCTAGCTGTTTCAGAGTAGTCAACAAGACATGATTAATCACTATTTTTACATTACTGGACAAGCTATATCTATCTATTCACAACAATAAGAAACGTAGATAACAAACCTGTAAACAGGGAAAACACAAACACAGCAATTACAGCAAACCTAAAGTCATACACATAGATTACAAGGTGGATAAATCAAGTGTGTCTGTCTGATAGTCTGTCTGTACTCTGTAGCTCATGGTTAGTCAGTCTAACAATTTAGCAATATTGTCTGTAGCAACAATTATTGTTGGCTAGTTCCTTGTTACACACTGTCACACTAATGTCTCGAATCAAACACACCTCCCGCAGTGCAGGGGGGAGAGGAGGAGGGAGTCTGAATTCTACAAGGTCACGTTGAGACTGCTAGAAAATAGGAAACTTGACGAGGCGTTCTAGATTCTCATTCTGTCCATGCCATTGTATGGTTTACATAATCGGGGAACACTGGTGATGATGAGCACTATTAAGCTATAACGTTCATGTTTATTTTCATTTTAAAATGTCCTTTCCATGGCCATATAGGGCAAGTCTAAATGTCTAACGTTACTGTCACTAGCAAAGTCAACCTCCAACATTCACTGGCGGTCAGACGTTACAATTATGTGTGACCTGTTTGTTTTTACACCATCATTGTTGTCAAGGGTAATTATGCATGCTTAGCCTATCATTACTGATAAGAAGGAGTAGACAGGCTAGCTAGATATGTTGCTGGAATAATTCACCTTTCAACAAACCTAAACCACATTCTCTACATATCAACCGAGACAACAATAATCTAGCATATTCGTAACTACGCAGCCACAGCTACGCATTTTGCGTAGCTATTTAAATAGTCCGCCGCAAAGTTACAATCAATAACAACAAATGTTCCCACGACATGACTGTTGACAAGCACGCAACTTAACTCTTTACTTTGCCGAATGTGCCGACGCCCAGAGTGTCTCCTAAGAGGTAATGTCCGATCTTCACTCGGCCGCCTTCATGTTTCTGCTGTCGTTCTGCCATCTTTACCGTTCAGAACGTTACAACGCTCCGGTAGACTCGAGCTCGCTCCGGTAGACTCGAGCTTGGCTGTCTGCACGGTGCGCGAGACCGCGGTACACTAGACCTGTGCGTTCAGTTCGCTTGAACGTTTGCTACGTTGCGGAACGGTTTGTACTAAACGACACGTTTCCCCAAAACGTTCTTGAACAGACTTTGAGGTACATTTGCTAACGTTTGGTGGTTGTGGCTTGAAGCAAAGAGTAACGTTTTTAAAGGGCAGCGGCCATGCTGACAGCGTACCCCAAACGCTCCCCGTTTTTTAACTGGTGATTCAGTACAGCGCCGTTTCCGTTTAATTGAACGTCCCAGAATGTAAAAAATGTATTGAACGCGTTTCCGTTTAATTGAACGTCCCAGAATGTAAAAATGTATTGAACGCAGCCCTGGGTTTGGGAAAACCTGCACTGGACAAGGCAACATCTATCCTATCGAACACCGACTGTGTGGTTTACAGTATAGCTCCAGTTGAGTGGAGAAGGGGTGTGGGGGTTGTGTAGGTAAAAACATGCCATGAGCTTTTAAACATTCCAAACAGATGAACATTCCACATGCTATTTAGGCTCAAAGTCTGCACACTCATCAATCATCTCAGCGATTACAGTATGCTCCGTTGGCTAGAGTAGGCCTATAGCCTTAACATTTATATTGGGTCAGAATTCTATTAGAGAACAGGTCATTAATGCTATGCCTAATGTATGCCAATTCATGTGACCTGTTGTTACAGATAATGGCCTATATACTACACATCTACAGTATTATTAGTGGGCTGGATGCCTCACATTAGTGAGAGGCACAATCCCAAACACTACTGCTGTTTTTCATTATTCTTCCCCTCTAATCAGGGACTGATTCAAACATCAGTACTCTGTCCAGATTGGAGAACAGGGGTTGTTTCTGAACCGAGCAATGTATTGGTGAGAATTATTATGTTTTTATTTCCCATTTATTTAACCAGGTAGGCCAGTTGAGAACACGTTCTCATTTACAACTGTGACCTGGCCAAGATACAGCAAAGCAGTGTGACACATTCAAAAACACAGAGTTACACATGGGATAAACAAATGTACAGTCACTAACACAATAGAAAAATCTGTTCCTTTACTGGGTGTAGTTAAGTATTTCCACCACCACTAGATGTCAGACAGAGCTCAGTGCTGATCCCCTGGCCTCATTGGTGTTGATCAGTCACACACTTTCATGCCTGGGATCGCTGCCCTTCGTGTTATGTCTATCAGCCTCACAAACAGACTGAAGACAACACTACTCAACTGTCAACGACAGCCAGACAAACAGACAGACCGACCGATGAAACTCTCAATATGCAGACAGAAAAAAAGACATAGGCTTATTCTAAACTGAACTCTACACAGACAGACAATATCTATTTTGGCTTCAACAACTTTACAGTACAACGCCAGAGACCACATCATGAGGTTTGGACATAATAACTAAGAAGGTGTTGGACAGAAGAGACTATCTTTCGGGGGCCTGAATACCTCCAAATGGTGCTACACTGAGATCATTGGAGGTGTGCTGAAGGACATGAGATATTGAAGAAGGGGTTGTGTAGCATCCTTATTGCATTGCAGTGCTCGAGGCGTCACTACAGACCCGGGTTCGATCCCTGGCTGTGTCACAGCCGACTATGACCGGTAGATCCATGAGGTGGCGCACAATTGGCCCAGCGTCGTCCAGGTTAGGGGAGGGTTTGGCCGGCCGGGATGTCCTTGTCCCATTGCACTCTAGCGACTCCTTGTGGCAGACCGGTCGCCTGCAGTCTTACGGTGTTACCTCCAACACATTGGTGCGGCTAGCTTTGGGTTAAGTGAGCAGTGTGGCTTGGTAGTGTCGTGTTTTCGGAGGACGCATGACTCTTGACTTTCGCCTCTCCCGAGTCTGTAGGGGAGTTACAGCGATGGGACAAGACTGTAACTACCAATTGGGGAGAATCTTTTTTTTTTACTCTGTTCCATTTGATCCACTGTCTCATCAGCCCAGCCAGGCCAATTATTAACTCCACTATAAAAAACATATAGACTTTATCTCACATTTCTTTTCAACTAAAATGTCATTTTCAACAGTGGAGATTTATATAAACCTTTCTGTCTGTCTGTCTCCGACATTTGCAACATTGTTTTAATATTCAAATTCGATCTCCAACTGTCCCATGGTGGGACAAAGGGGTTGAGTACTTATTGACGCAAGACATTTCAGATTTTAATTTTTTATTAATTTGTAAACATATCAAAAAACATTATTTCACTTTGACATTATGTGTGTAGGCCAGTAATCCATTTAATATTCAGGCTGTAACACAACAACATGTGGAAAAAGATAAGGGGTGTGAATACTTTCTGAAGGCACTGTACAGTGCCTTGCGAAAGTATTTGGCCCCCTTGAACTTTGCGACCTTTTGCCACATTTCAGGCTTCAAACATAAAGATATAAAACTGTATTTTTTTGTGAAGAATCAACAACAAGTGGGACACAATCATGAAGTGGAACGACATTTATTGGATATTTTAAACTTTTTTAACAAATCAAAAACTGAAAAATTGGGCGTGCAAAATTATTCAGCCCCTTTACTTTCAGTGCAGCAAACTCTCTCCAGAAGTTCAGTGAGGATCTCTGAATGATCCAATGTTGACCTAAATGACTAATGATGATAAATACAATCCACCTGTGTGTAATCAAGTCTCCGTATAAATGCACCTGCACTGTGATAGTCTCAGAGGTCCGTTAAAAGCGCAGAGAGCATCATGAAGAACAAGGAACACACCAGGCAGGTCCGAGATACTGTTGTGAAGAAGTTTAAAGCCGGATTTGGATACAAAAAGATTTCCCAAGCTTTAAACATCCCAAGGAGCACTGTGCAAGCGATAATATTGAAATGGAAGGAGTATCAGACCACTGCAAATCTACCAAGACCTGGCCGTCCCTCTAAACTTTCAGCTCATACAAGGAGAAGACTGATCAGAGATGCAGCCAAGAGGCCCATGATCACTCTGGATGAACTGCAGAGATCTACAGCTGAGGTGGGAGACTCTGTCCATAGGACAACAATCAGTCGTATATTGCACAAATCTGGCCTTTATGGAATAGTGGCAAGAAGAAAGCCATTTCTTAAATATATCCATAAAAAGTGTTGTTTAAAGTTTGCCACAAGCCACCTGGGAGACACACCAAACATGTGGAAGAAGGTGCTCTGGTCAGATGAAACCAAAATTGAACTTTTTGGCAACAATGCAAAACGTTATGTTTGGCGTAAAAGCAACACAGCTCATCACCCTGAACACACCATCCTCACTGTCAAACATGGTGGTGGCAGCATCATGGTTTGGGCCTGCTTTTCTTCAGCAGGGACAGGGAAGATGGTTAAAATTGATGGGAAGATGGATGGAGCCAAATACAGGACCATTCTGGAAGAAAACCTGATGGAGTCTGCAAAAGACCTGAGACTGGGACGGAGATTTGTCTTCCAACAAGACAATGATCCAAAACATAAAGCAAAATCTACAATGGAATGGTTCAAAAATAAACATATCCAGGTGTTAGAATGGCCAAGTCAAAGTCCAGACCTGAATCCAATCGAGAATCTGTGGAAAGAACTGAAAACTGCTGTTCACAAATGCTCTCCATCCAACCTCACTGAGCTCGAGCTGTTTTGCAAGGAGGAATGGGGAAAAATTTCAGTCTCTCGATGTGCAAAACTGATAGAGACATACCCCAAGCGACTTACAGCTGTAATCGCAGCAAAAGGTGGCGCTACAAAGTATTAACTTAAGGGGGCTGAATAATTTTGCACGCCCAATTTTTCAGTTTTTGATTTGTTAAAAAAGTTTGAAATATCCAATAAATGTTGTTCAACTTCATGATTGTGTCCCACTTGTTGTTGATTCTTCACAAAAAAATACAGTTTTATATCTTTATGTTTGAAGCCTGAAATGTGGCAAAAGGTCGCAAAGTTCAAGGGGGCCGAATACTTTTGCAAGGCACTGTATATACATATAAAGTGGGTAAAACAGCTTGCACCTGTACTGTCTCCTTCTTCTAGATGGTAGCGAGGTGAACAGGCCGTGGCTTGGGTGGCTGATGACCTTTTTGGCCTTCCTGTGACACCGGGTGCTGTAGATGTCTTGGAGGGCAGGCAGTGTGCCCCCGTCGGGCTTGACCTCACACCCTCTGGAGAGCCCTGTGGTTGTGGTTGGTGCAATTGCCATACCAGGTGTCGGTACAGCCTGACAGGATGCTCTCAATGGTACAAAGCCAAATTTCTTCAGCCTCCTGAGATTGAATAGGCACGGTTGCGCAGTCTTCACCACATTGTCAGTGTGAAGGCACCATTTCAGGTCGTCAGTGATGTGCACGCAGAGGAACTTGAAGCTTTTGACTGTTTTAAAACATTTGGCAAATAAATTGGAAATGAAAACAAACGTTTCTTTTCACACATTCAGATACACCCATTTCACTCAATTTCTGGGCGTTTTCTCCCATTTCATGCCAACTGGACACGACCCAGATATTTGGCCGATGGTTTTCTCCATCAGTAGCACAATATCGTAGGCCACAGTAGCAGTTTTATGTCTTTGGTTGCCTGTTTTGCATGTTATTTTGGCATTCATTTGTGTCACATATCAGTTTGCAAACAATGTAAATATACAGTTAAAGTCGGAAGTTTACATACATTTAGGTTGTAGTCATTAAAACTTGTTTTTCAACCACTCCACAAATTTCTTGTTAACAAACTATAGTTTTGGCAAGTCGGTTAGGAGATCTACTTTGTGCATGAAACAAGTCATTTTTCCAACAATTGTTTGCAGACAGATTATTTCACTTATAATTCACTGTATCACAATTCCAGTCGACAATCTTCTGGCATGTCCTTGTCAATCCTTGTCATATGAAGAGAAATTACGGATAAAACATATCGGTGATCATCAGCCATTGGACATAAACATTACACAACAAGTCGGAAATTGCAAATACAACAATGAGTGGTTTAGAAGGAATCAATGGCTAACTGCAAGCATCTCAAAGCTTCACTATTTTGGTTCCCCTGCCTGCTGTTCAGTGGAGAGGGTGTGTTGTCCAAGTCTGAGTTTAAGGATTTAAAACATCTATCTGAAAGGGTTTATTTTCCAAGCTTAAAAGGATAAACATTCACAGGCAACACCATGGGCCAGAAAAGGTTGAATACGTTGGCCATGCTGCCAATCCAGCATGACTTCTGCCCCACATTCAAAACAACCGAAAACTCAGAACTGGTAAAACTCAGACTTCAATGCATTCAAGACAGCTGGGATCTTGGGGTGAAAAAACGAGCTTGGACTGGGAAAATACGTTTTGAACGGTCATCCTGAAGATCATTGACGTCATTTTTGCTAAAAATGTGGGGCTCAAAACAGGTGGGCCTCTGCCCTGAATGACGGGTCGCCACCGATGCCATAGTTTGTACATCTCAAGTGTTATATTGCTTATATAGGTCTATCTCATTAGTCTCTTAGTCATCATTTTAGGGAATGTTGGAATTATTTAATTGTTTTGCCTACTTTGTGTATTATAATTAGCTCATGTGCTTTTCTTCACGAGGAGGGGATACTATATAATGTTGTTGGGTCTGTAACCAGTGACAGTCTCTTCCCATTCAAATATTTTTTGTCAACAAAAACTTCAGTAATAGACCCATGTAATTCCAGTTGATATTTCAAGGGTTCTTTTTGTTGCGCAATGTGCTGTCTTTGCGCTGGAATATTGTATATAAAAGTGGATCCTCGTGATTGTATTTTCGTTCCTTTTTAGACCACACAGGCCAAATAAAATAATAAAATGTTGTGTAGTGGCTTTGCTGGCATGCATCTAAAAATAAAATGGGTTTAGTTTGCCCCATCAAGATGCACATGCTAAAATCGCCACTGCACACAAACGCCCTTTTATGATGTGTTCTGTGTTGGCCTCTCCGTAACCACCGCTGGGAGCAATGTCGGACTGCTCTTTATCCAGGTCCAGAGAAAGTTTTCTAGCAGGAGGTCTGGAGCTTATTACTGGGCTGTAGCAGAGAGAAGGGGGGGGGGGGGGGGGGGGGGGGGGGGGGGGGGGGGTTGATAAAACTACGGTCTCTCTCCCAGCGCTCAGAGCGCTATTTTCTGCCAGGCTTTGAAGCGGACTGAGAGAGAGGAGAGGGAGAAGCAAGCTTAATTCATTATAGCGCCGTAACACACGTTTACCATCCCTAAAGCGTGGACCTGACAGACGTAAAGTTTTTTTATCCAGGATCTGAAGAGGCGACTTCAGTGGAAAAGTTAAACGTCTCTAATAGTAGGCTAAAATACATGTTTTATTTGTTTAAGACGAGGCATCGCATCGTTGCATCACTGATACGTTTGCAGAACCTCTTCTTAGTTGGGAAGTTAGTTTCACATAGTTGGCTACTCAGTGACATTCGCATCTTTTCGGCTGGAAACCTTGACGGACTAAATAACGTGATTTAGTTTGTGTTTAGCACGCTTGTGGGATTTTAACTGGAGACGGAATTCTTACATGCAACAGTATTTTGTATGAGAAAGCCATGGCACAACAGAACAGAAACGGAGGGACTTCATTAAACAACAACAACGGCATCGATAACACCAAGAGGAAACTGTTGATAGGACTGGACCTCTTCTGCCTGCTACTAGGTGAGTTTCAAAGACATATTAGTCCCAACTGTAAACAAATGAAATTACTTGACAGCACGGAATGAACTAACGTGACAAGAACGTGACAATAGTGTCACACAGTAATGTCACCAGGGAAAAGTGCGGCCTATAACAAATTGCGCAATTACATAACATATTCCACACGTTAAAGGGTGTGACCAATATGTATAAAACTGCGCTCACTATAATGTACTATCAGTGAAAACAGAACAACTGTCAGTGTGTCATAACAGAGAGAGAGAGAGAGAGGGAGAGAGAGAGAGAGAGAGAGAGGCGGCGGGAGTGGGCACGCAACCCTGAGCAGAGAGAGAGAGGCGGCGGGAGTGGGCACGCAACCCTGAGCAGAGAGAGAGCGAGAGAGTGAACACAACTGCATCCAATATGTCCAAAGGGACATACTATATTTAAAATAATGTAATATGTTAACAACCTGCACCATGTCCACCTAACACACTTAACGTGATCAGAGTCAGACCGTGAAATAGACGCCAGACAGTGAGAACCAGGACCATGGGACTACGTTTTAAGTGCCACTGAGAGAGAACACGTTGTGGTTGTTGACATGATGTGAAGTGGTCAGCCAACATGGCATATGGTGTCCTAAAGACCACTGTCTGACTGAACAAGACTCTGACTCTGAACATTAACCTAACTCAATTTATTAAGTTGCAGTTAAGTCAAATCGTTTATAAATGTTATTAACTCTACAGTTTTCAGAGTCTAGAATTGGATATTAGATTATCTCAATTAACAGTAGGAAAGGTCCCTGTGTGTGTGTGTGTGTGTGTGTGTGTGTGTGTGTGTGTGTGTGTGTGCGCGTGCGTGCGTGCGTGTGTGTCAAATCAGATTGTATTTGTCACATGCACCAAATACAACAGCTGTAGACTTGAATGCTGCTTATGAGCCCTACCCAACGCAGAGTTTTAAAAACCAGAAAAATACAAATCGTAACACAACAAATAAAATACACAAGAATGAAGATATATACACGGAGTACCAGTACCATATCACTGTGCAGGAGTATGAGGTATGTGAGGTAGAAATGTACATGAAGGCAGGGTAAAGTGACTAGGCATCAGGATAGATAATAATACGAGTAAAATAACGAACAAAGTAGCAGGAGGAAAGGATGTGTGTGAAACTGTATGTATGTGTGTGTGGCATCGACATGCGTGTGTGTTTTGTGTGTGTGTGTGTGTGTGTGTGTGTGTATGTAGTGTATGTGATTTTGTGGTGGTTTGTGTGAGAGTGTCAGTGTAGTGTGTGTGAGTGTGTTAAATAGTGTATATACTGTATAGTATTGTGAGTGTGCAAAGTCAGTGCAAGATAGGGTCAATGCAGATAGTCCGGGTAACCATTTAGCAGTCTTATGACCAGGGGGAAGAAGCTGTTCCGGAGCCCGTTGGTCTGAGAGCCGCGATGTTCCGGTACAGTGTTTGCTGGATGGAAGCAGAGTAAACAGTCTATGGCTTGGGTGGCTGAAGTCTTTGTCATTTTTTCGGGCTTTCCTCTGAAACCGACTGATATTTGTATTTGTATGTATTCAAATGAAGGCAGTTTATACAATTTTAAAAACATTACATTACATTCACAGATTTCACAACACACTGTGTGCCCCCAGGCCCCTACTCCACCACTACCACATATCTACAGTACTAAATCCATTTGTGTGTGTGTGTGTGTGTGTGTGTGTGTGTGTGTGTGTGTGTGTGTGTGTGTGTGTGTGTGTGTGTGTGTGTGTGTGTGTGTGTGTGCATGCATGCATGCATGCATGTGTTTGTGCCAATGTTTGTGTTGCTTCACAGTCCCCGCTGTTCCATAAGGTGTTTTTTTTTGTCTGTTTTTTAAATCTAATTTTACTGCTTGCGTCAGTTACTTGATGTGGAGTAGAGTTCCATGTAGTCATGGCTCTATGTAGTACTTTGTGCCTCCCAAAGTCTGTTCTGGATTTGGGCACTGTGAAGAGACCTCTTATGGCATGTCTTGTAGGGTATGCATTGGTGTCCGAGCTGTCGGCATTTCGTGTATGATCAGTGAGAAAGTCCATATTGCAAATGTACGGTCCCTTACCCGACGTCCGAAATCGTTTGTAAAATTCGCGGTCGGCGTCGGGCCGTGCGGTAGGGCCAGACCTACCGGGAAGTCATCGAATGAACTTTGTCGGACTTTCGGTTCCCGTTTAAAAAAAAAAACAAGTTTCGGACCGTTTTTCCGCCGTCCCGGACACTCCCACCAGATGGCATACGGAATCATATGGCAATTTGGCAAAACATCACGAATCGCGACGGGGCCTTATCTCAAAAACTGAAAATATTTCGAAGCCGAAACTTGGCGAGCGTAGGTTTGGCTCAAGGGGCAGTTGGCCCCGAACGGGATGGCGTCTAGGCCTCGACGGTTTTTGAGCTACGGCCATTTTTCTGGGATTAAAGGCTTAAAATGGAAGTAGAGAAATTATTTTTCCACTTCGGGTCAAAGCCAAGGAGCCTCCGGTGTCAATAAAAAAAGAACCAGCCATTTATCTATCGTCGTTTAAGAGAAACGGAACAATGACAAATTGGTGATGGTCACAAATAGGCGTTTTTTTTTTTCAACGGTTACAGATCCAGTTGCAGGGTGTTCATACGAATCTTTTTAAAGTGTGCTGCGGAGCTCTGCGACATTTCTGTGATTTTCTATGATTTTCTGAAATAACACAATAACCGACCATTAGAACAGTAGGCCCAAAATGAAGCCTGCCCCACAATGTCATTTGCTTTTGAGTGACAGTGAGAGAACCGTTAGGGTGAGAAGAAAAATTCCACCACATGAATGTTCCTAAGGTCCTCCCGATCTCAACAAGCCTAACCTTGACCGTGTGGCATTAACCCTTCACAGTAAAACAGGGTTTTTTGATCTCACAGATTACAGTGTCATCTCTCCCCATAGGAATACATTGCCTGCACCCCTAATTTCAACCTGAGGCCTATGTGGGTTATGAATGCCGTATGAACCTGTCTTCGGTACCAGTCCATCAGGCCACTATGAGGTCTACCTGTGTCGATTCTAAGCTTCCTGGACCAACCGGAAGTGGTTAAAATGCCCCTAAAAGTGTTTACCCATACACTGCATGCAGTTTGATAGACATAGTGCATTCAACCCTGTGTAGATCAGTCAATTCTTAACGTAAGGACTTAAAACTCAGGATTCTGTAACAGCATACCCCAATGAGGATATGTGGTGACTTATAGCTTCCTGTGCCAACCGGAAGTGCCATAATTGGTGTCTCAGGGGCTGTTTCGAAGGGTTAAAAAATTCAGATCTGTCCAAAACTTCATATATGTGATTAGGCAACCCCCATGAACTGTAAATCAGTCATTTTTCCCAAAAAAATCAAAGGAAAAAAAAATTGCACTAAAACACAACTTGGATGGAGGGACGTATTGGGGTGCGTAGAGACAGACAGTGGCCGCAATAGTTAGCTTTGTTCGAGCTAAAAAAGAACGGTCGGACCTAGAGTTCCGAAACTTTAGAAACCTGTTCTAGACCTCCGGGCCATGGTGCGTGACGAGTTACGTGGCTCTAGATGGTTCTCGGACCGAGAAACAGCCTCGTACATTCGCAATAACTTCAATTCATTTTTGCATCACGAAAATGACGACGTTTAGAAAAGTCTCAGAGACGCAAGGCTAGGTGCGTTGAAACCGGCTCGGCCCATAGAGACGGACCCCAAAGTTTCTGTCCGATAGCTCGTTCAAGGACCCCGTAGCAAGGCATGGAAATAAGTGGATTTTCAGCACCAATTAGGGTTTTTCTCGGACACCAAATGACCTATCGAGCCGAAACTCGGGATTCGGGGTCGCCTCACATAGGACTTCACATAATGTCCGAACTGGACCCCCAGCTAGAACGTAACTATGTGTTTTACCTT
The DNA here is from genome assembly GCF_013265735.2 of Oncorhynchus mykiss. Classification (NCBI taxonomy): domain Eukaryota; kingdom Metazoa; phylum Chordata; class Actinopteri; order Salmoniformes; family Salmonidae; genus Oncorhynchus; species Oncorhynchus mykiss. The sequence continues at coordinate 26,851,922 of NC_050570.1, forward strand.
TTTATTATGTTTTCAACTAGAGGCGCTGTGAATTATGGGACTGCTCTGACATATATGATAGTTGGCATCTAAATGAGTAGGAAACAGTGGGTTTGGTGTCATAATGACATCTAATTGACTGATGGACACTGACTTGCTAGTTGACTTTTGTACATTTGCAATATGTTTAAACAGAGAGGGACCATCACCAAAATGGCATTCTGAAATCAACACAAAAAATGGCATCACCATAGTCTCCAGACTGTGCTGAGTTCAACGAGCTATCCCGCTTGACCGTAGCTCGCTCGGTCTAGGCGCAGCAACCATTAGAATATTAGGCCCAAAATGAAGCCTGCCCCACAATGTCATTTGCTTTTGAGTGACAGTGAGAGAACCGTTAGGGTGAGAAGAAAAATTCCACCATAGGAATGTTCCTAAGGTCCTCCCGATCTGAACAAGCCTAACCTTGACCGTGTGGCATTAACCCTTCACAGTAAAACAGTGTTTTTTGATCTCACAGATTACAGTGTCATCTCTCCCCATAGGAATACATTGCCTGCACCCCTAATTTCAACCTGAGGCCTATGTGGGTTATGAATGCCGTATGAACCTGTCTTCGGTACCAGTCCATCAGGCCACTATGAGGTCTACCTGTGTTGATTCTAAGCTTCCTGGACCAACCGGAAGTGGTTCAAATCACCCTAAAAGTGTTTACCCATACATTGCATGCAGTTTGATAGACATAGTGCATTCAACCCTGTGTAGATCAGTCAATTCTTAACGTAAAGACTTAAAACTCGGGATTCTGTAAGTGGCCATGTCAATCAAGACATGTGGTGATTTATAGCTTCCTGTGCCAACCGGAAGTGCCATAATTGGTGTCTCAGGGGCTGTTTCGAAGGGTTAAAAAAGTCAGATCTGTCCAAAACTTCATATATGTGATTAGGCAACCCCCATGAACTGTAAATCAGTCATTTTTCCCCAAAAAAATCAAAGGAAAAAAAAATTGCACTAAAACACAACTTGGATGGAGGGACGTATTGGGGTGCGTAGAGACAGACAGTGGCCGCAATAGTTAGCTTTGTTGGAGCTAAAAAAGAACGGTCGGACCTAGAGTTCCGAAACTTTAGAAACCTGTTCTAGACCTCCGGGCCATGGTGCGTGGCGAGTTACGTGGCTCTAGACGGTTCTCGGACCGAGAAACAGCCTCGTACATTTGGAATAACTTCAATTCATTTTTGCATCACGAAAATGACGACGTTTAGAAAAGTCTCAGAGACGCAAGGCTAGGTGCGTTGAAACCGGCTCGGCCCATAGAGACGGACCCCAAAGTTTCTGTCCGATAGCTCATTCAAGGACCCCGTAGCAAGTCATGGAAAATAGTGGATTTTCAGCACCAATTAGGGTTTTTCTCGGACACCAAATGACCTATCGAGCCGAAACTCGGGATTCGGGGTCGCCTCACATAGGACTTCACATAATGTCCGAACTGGACCCGCAGCTAGAACGTAACTATGTGTTTTACATTTTTATTATGTTTTCAACTAGAGGCGCTGTGAATTATGGGCCTGCTCTGACATATGTGATAGTTGGCTACTAAATGAGTAGGAAAAAGTGGGTTTGGTGTCAATTGATATCCATTTGGTGTCATAATGACATCTAATTGACTGATGGACACTGACTTGCTAGTTGACTTTTGTACATTTGCAATATGTTTAAACGGAGAGGGACCATCACCAAAATGGCATTCTGAAATCAACACAAAAAATGGCATCACCATAGTCTCCAGACTGTTCTGAGTTCAACGAGCTATCCCGCTTGACCGTAGCTCGCTCGGTCTAGGCGCAGCAACCATTAGAATAGAAGGCCCAAAATGAAGCCTGCACCACAATGTCATTTGCTTTTGAGTGACAGTGAGAGAACCGTTAGGGTGAGAAGAAAAATTCCACCACTTGAATGTTCCTAAGGTCCTCCCGATCTCAACAAGCCTAACCTTGACCGTGTGGCATTAACCCTTCACAGTAAAACAGTGTTTTTTGATCTCACAGATTACAGTGTCATCTCTCCCCATAGGAATACATTGCCTGCACCCCTAATTTCAACCTGAGGCCTATGTGGGTTATGAATGCCGTATGAACCTGTCTTCGGTACCAGTCCATCAGGCCACTATGAGGTCTACCTGTGTTGATTCTAAGCTTCCTGGACCAACCGGAAGTGGTTAAAATGCCCCTAAAAGTGTTTACCCATACAATGCATGCAGTTTGATAGACATAGTGCATTCAACCCTGTGTAGATCAGTCAATTCTTAACGTAAGGACTTAAAACTCAGGATTCTGTAACAGCATACCCCAATGAGGATATGTGTTGATTTATAACTTCCTGTGTCAACCGGAAGTGCCATAATTGGTGTCTCAGGGGCTGTTTCGAAGGGTTAAAAAAGTCTGATCTTTCCAAAACTTCATATGTGTGATTAGGCAACCCCCATGAACTGTAAATCAGTCATTTTTCCCAAAAAAAATCAAAGGAAAAAAAAATTGCACTAAAACACAACTTGGATGGAGGGACGTATTGGGGTGCGTAGAGACAGACAGTGGCTCCAATAGTTAGCTTTGTTGGAGCTAAAAAAGAACCGTCGGACCTAGAGTTCCGAAACTTTAGAAACCTGTTCTAGACCTCCCGTAGATGGTGCGTGGTGAGTTACGTGGCTCTAGAAGGTTCTCGGACCGAGAAACAGCCTCGTACATTTGAAATAACTTCAATTCATTTTTGCATCACGAAAATGACGACATTTAGAAATGTCCCAGAGTCGCAAGACTAGGTGCATTGCGAACGTCTCGGCCCATATAGACAGACCCCAACGTTTCTGTCCGATATCTCATTCAAGGACCCCGTAGCAAGTCATGGAAAATAGTGGATTTTCAGCACCAATTAGGGTTTTTCTCGGACACCAAATGACCTATCGAGCCGAAACTTGGGATTCGGGGTCGCCTCAGCTAGGCCAACACATAACATAAGAAATGGACCCGCAGCTAGAACGTAACTACGTGTTTTATGGTTTTTTTATGGTTTGTACCGAAGGCGTTGTGAATTTTGGGCCAGCTCTGAAGTATGTAATAGTTGGCTACTAAACGAGTTGGAAAAAGTGGGTTTGGTGTCAGTTTGTATCAGTTTGGTGGTCAGAATGATATCTAATTGACTGATGGACTCTTGTCCACTTGACTCTTGTACATTTGCAATATGATTCTATAGTGAAAAAACATCACCAAAAGCGACATTCTGAAATCAACCCAAACGAGCGATTGAGATGACCCAGAATCACTGCAAAGCCATCCCGAGTTCATCGGGCCAGTCAATTTCACATTCCTGCAGGATTTTTATAGCATGACAAATTCGTGATGGTACCTGCCCATTAAAACATATTGCAAATGCACAGTGACTTTGAAAAAGTAAGAAACAAAAAAAAATACATCTAAAATTTTTTGAGCATGACAAATTCGTGATGGTACCTGCCCATTGAAACATATTCCAAATGCACAGTGACTTTGAAAAAGTAAGGAAACAAAAAAAAATACATCTAAAAAATTTTGAGCATGACAAATTCGTGATGGTACCTGCCCATTGAAACATATTGCAAATGCACAGTGACTTTGAAAAAGTAAGGAAACATAAACAAATTCGATAAACAAATTCGTGATGGTACCTGCCCATTGAAACATATTGCAAATGCACAGTGACTTTGAAAAAGTAAGGAAACATAAACAAATTCGATAAACAAATTCGTGATGGTACCTGCCCATTGAAACATATTGCAAATGCACAGTGACTTTGAAAAAGTAAGGAAACATAAACAAATTCGATAAACAAATTCGTGATGGTACCTGCCCATTAAAACATATTCCAAATGCACAGTGACTTTGAAAAAGTAAGAAACAAAAAAAAATACATCTAAAAAATTTTGAGCATGACAAATTCGTGATGGTACCTGCCCATTGAAACATATTGCAAATGCACAGTGACTTTGAAAAAGTAAGGAAACATAAACAAATTCGATAAACAAATTTGTGATGGTACCTGCCCATTGAAACATATTGCAAATGCACAGTGACTTTGAAAAAGTAAGGAAACATAAACAAATTCGATAAACAAATTCGTGATGGTACCTGCCCATTAAAACATATTCCAAATGCACAGTGACTTTGAAAAAGTAAGGAAACAAAAAAAAATACATCTAAAAAATTTTGAGCATGACAAATTCGTGATGGTACCTGCCCATTGAAACATATTGCAAATGCACAGTGACTTTGAAAAAGTAAGGAAACATAAACAAATTCGATAAACAAATTCGTGATGGTACCTGCCCATTAAAACATATTCCAAATGCACAGTGACTTTGAAAAAGTAAGAAACAAAAAAAAATACATCTAAAAAATTTTGAGCATGACAAATTCGTGATGGTACCTGCCCATTGAAACATATTGCAAATGCACAGTGACTTTGAAAAAGTAAGGAAACATAAACAAATTCGATAAACAAATTCGTGATGGTACCTGCCCATTGAAACATATTGCAAATGCACAGTGACTTTGAAAAAGTAAGGAAACATAAACAAATTCGATAAACAAATTCGTGATGGTACCTGCCCATTAAAACATATTCCAAATGCACAGTGACTTTGAAAAAGTAAGGAAACAAAAAAAAATACATCTAAAAAATTTTGAGCATGACAAATTCGTGATGGTACCTGCCCATTGAAACATATTGCAAATGCACAGTGACTTTGAAAAAGTAAGGAAACATAAACAAATTCGATAAACAAATTCGTGATGGTACCTGCCCATTAAAACATATTCCAAATGCACAGTGACTTTGAAAAAGTAAGGAAACAAAAAAAAATACATCTAAAAAATTTTGAGCATGACAAATTCGTGATGGTACCTGCCCATTGAAACATATTGCAAATGCACAGTGACTTTGAAAAAGTAAGGAAACATAAACAAATTCGATAAACAAATTCGTGATGGTACCTGCCCATTAAAACATATTCCAAATGCACAGTGACTTTGAAAAAGTAAGAAACAAAAAAAAATACATCTAAAAAATGTTGAGCATGACAAATTCGTGATGGTACCTGCCCATTGAAACATATTGCAAATGCACAGTGACTTTGAAAAAGTAAGGAAACATAAACAAATTCGATAAACAAATTCGTGATGGTACCTGCCCATTGAAACATATTGCAAATGCACAGTGACTTTGAAAAAGTAAGGAAACATAAACAAATTCGATAAACAAATTCGTGATGGTACCTGCCCATTAAAACATATTCCAAATGCACAGTGACTTTGAAAAAGTAAGGAAACAAAAAAAAATACATCTAAAAAATTTTGAGCATGACAAATTCGTGATGGTACCTGCCCATTGAAACATATTGCAAATGCACAGTGACTTTGAAAAAGTAAGGAAACATAAACAAATTCGATAAACAAATTCGTGATGGTACCTGCCCATTAAAACATATTCCAAATGCACAGTGACTTTGAAAAAGTAAGGAAACAAAAAAAAATACATCTAAAAAATTTTGAGCATGACAAATTCGTGATGGTACCTGCCCATTGAAACATATTGCAAATGCACAGTGACTTTGAAAAAGTAAGGAAACATAAACAAATTCGATAAACAAATTCGTGATGGTACCTGCCCATTAAAACATATTCCAAATGCACAGTGACTTTGAAAAAGTAAGAAACAAAAAAAAATACATCTAAAATTTTTTGAGCATGACAAATTCGTGATGGTACCTGCCCATTGAAACATATTGCAAATGCACAGTGACTTTGAAAAAGTAAGGAAACATAAACAAATTCGATAAACAAATTCGTGATGGTACCTGCCCATTAAAACATATTCCAAATGCACAGTGACTTTGAAAAAGTAAGAAACAAAAAAAAATACATCTAAAAAATTTTGAGCATGACAAATTCGTGATGGTACCTGCCCATTGAAACATATTGCAAATGCACAGTGACTTTGAAAAAGTAAGGAAACATAAACAAATTCGATAAACAAATTCGTGATGGTACCTGCCCATTGAAACATATTGCAAATGCACAGTGACTTTGAAAAAGTAAGGAAACATAAACAAATTCGATAAACAAATTCGTGATGGTACCTGCCCATTGAAACATATTGCAAATGCACAGTGACTTTGAAAAAGTAAGGAAACATAAACAAATTCGATAAACAAATTCGTGATGGTACCTGCCCATTAAAACATATTCCAAATGCACAGTGACTTTGAAAAAGTAAGGAAACCAAAAAAAATACATCTAAAAAATTTTGAGCATGACAAATTCGTGATGGTACCTGCCCATTGAAACATATTGCAAATGCACAGTGACTTTGAAAAAGTAAGGAAACATAAACAAATTCGATAAACAAATTCGTGATGGTACCTGCCCATTAAAACATATTCCAAATGCACAGTGACTTTGAAAAAGTAAGAAACAAAAAAAAATACATCTAAAATTTTTTGAGCATGACAAATTCGTGATGGTACCTGCCCATTGAAACATATTGCAAATGCACAGTGACTTTGAAAAAGTAAGGAAACATAAACAAATTCGATAAACAAATTCGTGATGGTACCTGCCCATTAAAACATATTCCAAATGCACAGTGACTTTGAAAAAGTAAGAAACAAAAAAAAATACATCTAAAAAATGTTGAGCATGACAAATTCGTGATGGTACCTGCCCATTGAAACATATTGCAAATGCACAGTGACTTTGAAAAAGTAAGGAAACATAAACAAATTCGATAAACAAATTCGTGATGGTACCTGCCCATTGAAACATATTGCAAATGCACAGTGACTTTGAAAAAGTAAGGAAACATAAACAAATTCGATAAACAAATTCGTGATGGTACCTGCCCATTAAAACATATTCCAAATGCACAGTGACTTTGAAAAAGTAAGGAAACAAAAAAAAATACATCTAAAAAATTTTGAGCATGACAAATTCGTGATGGTACTTGCCCATTGAAACATATTGCAAATGCACAGTGACTTTGAAAAAGTAAGGAAACATAAACAAATTCGATAAACAAATTCGTGATGGTACCTGCCCATTAAAACATATTCCAAATGCACAGTGACTTTGAAAAAGTAAGGAAACAAAAAAAAATACATCTAAAAAATTTTGAGCATGACAAATTCGTGATGGTACCTGCCCATTGAAACATATTGCAAATGCACAGTGACTTTGAAAAAGTAAGGAAACATAAACAAATTCGATAAACAAATTCGTGATGGTACCTGCCCATTAAAACATATTCCAAATGCACAGTGACTTTGAAAAAGTAAGAAACAAAAAAAAATACATCTAAAATTTTTTGAGCATGACAAATTCGTGATGGTACCTGCCCATTGAAACATATTGCAAATGCACAGTGACTTTGAAAAAGTAAGGAAACATAAACAAATTCGATAAACAAATTCGTGATGGTACCTGCCCATTAAAACATATTCCAAATGCACAGTGACTTTGAAAAAGTAAGAAACAAAAAAAAATACATCTAAAAATTTTGAGCATGACAAATTCGTGATGGTACCTGCCCATTGAAACATATTGCAAATGCACAGTGACTTTGAAAAAGTAAGGAAACATAAACAAATTCGATAAACAAATTCGTGATGGTACCTGCCCATTGAAACATATTGCAAATGCACAGTGACTTTGAAAAAGTAAGGAAACATAAACAAATTCGATAAACAAATTCGTGATGGTACCTGCCCATTAAAACATATTCCAAATGCACAGTGACTTTGAAAAAGTAAGGAAACAAAAAAAAATACATCTAAAAAAATTTGAGCATGACAAATTCGTGATGGTACCTGCCCATTGAAACATATTGCAAATGCACAGTGACTTTGAAAAAGTAAGGAAACATAAACAAATTCGATAAACAAATTCGTGATGGTACCTGCCCATTAAAACATATTCCAAATGCACAGTGACTTTGAAAAAGTAAGAAACAAAAAAAAATACATCTAAAATTTTTTGAGCATGACAAATTCGTGATGGTACCTGCCCATTGAAACATATTGCAAATGCACAGTGACTTTGAAAAAGTAAGGAAACATAAACAAATTCGATAAACAAATTCGTGATGGTACCTGCCCATTGAAACATATTGCAAATGCACAGTGACTTTGAAAAAGTAAGGAAACATAAACAAATTCGATAAACAAATTCGTGATGGCACCTGCCCATTAAAACATATTCCAAATGCACAGTGACTTTGAAAAAGTAAGGAAACAAAAAAAAATACATCTAAAAAATTTTGAGCATGACAAATTCGTGATGGTACCTGCCCATTGAAACATATTGCAAATGCACAGTGACTTTGAAAAAGTAAGGAAACATAAACAAATTCGATAAACAAATTCGTGATGGTACCTGCCCATTAAAACATATTCCAAATGCACAGTGACTTTGAAAAAGTAAGAAACAAAAAAAAATACATCTAAAATTTTTTGAGCATGACAAATTCGTGATGGTACCTGCCCATTGAAACATATTGCAAATGCACAGTGACTTTGAAAAAGTAAGGAAACATAAACAAATTCGATAAAAAAATTCGTGATGGTACCTGCCCATTAAAACATACTCCAAATGCACAGTGACTTTGAAAAAGTAAGAAACAAAAAAAAATACATCTAAAATTTTTTGAGCATGACAAATTCGTGATGGTACCTGCCCATTGAAACATATTGCAAATGCACAGTGACTTTGAAAAAGTAAGGAAACATAAACAAATTCGATAAACAAATTCGTGATGGTACCTGCCCATTAAAACATATTCCAAATGCACAGTGACTTTGAAAAAGTAAGAAACAAAAAAAAATACATCTAAAATTTTTTGAGCATGACAAATTCGTGATGGTACCTGCCCATTGAAACATATTGCAAATGCACAGTGACTTTGAAAAAGTAAGGAAACATAAACAAATTCGATAAACAAATTCGTGATGGTACCTGCCCATTAAAACATATTCCAAATGCACAGTGACTTTGAAAAAGTAAGAAACAAAAAAAAATACATCTAAAATTTTTTGAGCATGACAAATTCGTGATGGTACCTGCCCATTGAAACATATTGCAAATGCACAGTGACTTTGAAAAAGTAAGGAAACATAAACAAATTCGATAAACAAATTCGTGATGGTACCTGCCCATTAAAACATATTCCAAATGCACAGTGACTTTGAAAAAGTAAGGAAACAAAAAAAAATACATCTAAAAAATTTTGAGCATGACAAATTCGTGATGGTACCTGCCCATTGAAACATATTGCAAATGCACAGTGACTTTGAAAAAGTAAGGAAACATAAACAAATTCGATAAACAAATTCGTGATGGTACCTGCCCATTAAAACATATTCCAAATGCACAGTGACTTTGAAAAAGTAAGGAAACAAAAAAAAATACATCTAAAAAATTTTGAGCATGACAAATTCGTGATGGTACCTGCCCATTGAAACATATTGCAAATGCACAGTGACTTTGAAAAAGTAAGGAAACATAAACAAATTCGATAAACAAATTCGTGATGGTACCTGCCCATTAAAACATATTCCAAATGCACAGTGACTTTGAAAAAGTAAGAAACAAAAAAAAATACATCTAAAAAATGTTGAGCATGACAAATTCGTGATGGTACCTGCCCATTGAAACATATTGCAAATGCACAGTGACTTTGAAAAAGTAAGGAAACATAAACAAATTCGATAAACAAATTCGTGATGGTACCTGCCCATTGAAACATATTGCAAATGCACAGTGACTTTGAAAAAGTAAGGAAACATAAACAAATTCGATAAACAAATTCGTGATGGTACCTGCCCATTAAAACATATTCCAAATGCACAGTGACTTTGAAAAAGTAAGGAAACAAAAAAAAATACATCTAAAAAATTTTGAGCATGACAAATTCGTGATGGTACCTGCCCATTGAAACATATTGCAAATGCACAGTGACTTTGAAAAAGTAAGGAAACATAAACAAATTCGATAAACAAATTCGTGATGGTACCTGCCCATTAAAACATATTCCAAATGCACAGTGACTTTGAAAAAGTAAGGAAACAAAAAAAAATACATCTAAAAAATTTTGAGCATGACAAATTCGTGATGGTACCTGCCCATTGAAACATATTGCAAATGCACAGTGACTTTGAAAAAGTAAGGAAACATAAACAAATTCGATAAACAAATTCGTGATGGTACCTGCCCATTAAAACATATTCCAAATGCACAGTGACTTTGAAAAAGTAAGAAACAAAAAAAAATACATCTAAAATTTTTTGAGCATGACAAATTCGTGATGGTACCTGCCCATTGAAACATATTGCAAATGCACAGTGACTTTGAAAAAGTAAGGAAACATAAACAAATTCGATAAACAAATTCGTGATGGTACCTGCCCATTAAAACATATTCCAAATGCACAGTGACTTTGAAAAAGTAAGAAACAAAAAAAAATACATCTAAAAAATTTTGAGCATGACAAATTCGTGATGGTACCTGCCCATTGAAACATATTGCAAATGCACAGTGACTTTGAAAAAGTAAGGAAACATAAACAAATTCGATAAACAAATTCGTGATGGTACCTGCCCATTGAAACATATTGCAAATGCACAGTGACTTTGAAAAAGTAAGGAAACATAAACAAATTCGATAAACAAATTCGTGATGGTACCTGCCCATTGAAACATATTGCAAATGCACAGTGACTTTGAAAAAGTAAGGAAACATAAACAAATTCGATAAACAAATTCGTGATGGTACCTGCCCATTAAAACATATTCCAAATGCACAGTGACTTTGAAAAAGTAAGGAAACCAAAAAAAATACATCTAAAAAATTTTGAGCATGACAAATTCGTGATGGTACCTGCCCATTGAAACATATTGCAAATGCACAGTGACTTTGAAAAAGTAAGGAAACATAAACAAATTCGATAAACAAATTCGTGATGGTACCTGCCCATTAAAACATATTCCAAATGCACAGTGACTTTGAAAAAGTAAGAAACAAAAAAAAATACATCTAAAATTTTTTGAGCATGACAAATTCGTGATGGTACCTGCCCATTGAAACATATTGCAAATGCACAGTGACTTTGAAAAAGTAAGGAAACATAAACAAATTCGATAAACAAATTCGTGATGGTACCTGCCCATTAAAACATATTCCAAATGCACAGTGACTTTGAAAAAGTAAGAAACAAAAAAAAATACATCTAAAAAATGTTGAGCATGACAAATTCGTGATGGTACCTGCCCATTGAAACATATTGCAAATGCACAGTGACTTTGAAAAAGTAAGGAAACATAAACAAATTCGATAAACAAATTCGTGATGGTACCTGCCCATTGAAACATATTGCAAATGCACAGTGACTTTGAAAAAGTAAGGAAACATAAACAAATTCGATAAACAAATTCGTGATGGTACCTGCCCATTAAAACATATTCCAAATGCACAGTGACTTTGAAAAAGTAAGGAAACAAAAAAAAATACATCTAAAAAATTTTGAGCATGACAAATTCGTGATGGTACTTGCCCATTGAAACATATTGCAAATGCACAGTGACTTTGAAAAAGTAAGGAAACATAAACAAATTCGATAAACAAATTCGTGATGGTACCTGCCCATTAAAACATATTCCAAATGCACAGTGACTTTGAAAAAGTAAGGAAACAAAAAAAAATACATCTAAAAAATTTTGAGCATGACAAATTCGTGATGGTACCTGCCCATTGAAACATATTGCAAATGCACAGTGACTTTGAAAAAGTAAGGAAACATAAACAAATTCGATAAACAAATTCGTGATGGTACCTGCCCATTAAAACATATTCCAAATGCACAGTGACTTTGAAAAAGTAAGAAACAAAAAAAAATACATCTAAAATTTTTTGAGCATGACAAATTCGTGATGGTACCTGCCCATTGAAACATATTGCAAATGCACAGTGACTTTGAAAAAGTAAGGAAACATAAACAAATTCGATAAACAAATTCGTGATGGTACCTGCCCATTAAAACATATTCCAAATGCACAGTGACTTTGAAAAAGTAAGAAACAAAAAAAAATACATCTAAAAAATTTTGAGCATGACAAATTCGTGATGGTACCTGCCCATTGAAACATATTGCAAATGCACAGTGACTTTGAAAAAGTAAGGAAACATAAACAAATTCGATAAACAAATTCGTGATGGTACCTGCCCATTGAAACATATTGCAAATGCACAGTGACTTTGAAAAAGTAAGGAAACATAAACAAATTCGATAAACAAATTCGTGATGGTACCTGCCCATTAAAACATATTCCAAATGCACAGTGACTTTGAAAAAGTAAGGAAACATAAACAAATTCGATAAACAAATTCGTGATGGTACCTGCCCATTAAAACATATTCCAAATGCACAGTGACTTTGAAAAAGTAAGAAACAAAAAAAATACATCTAAAATTTTTTGAGCATGACAAATTCGTGATGGTACCTGCCCATTGAAACATATTGCAAATGCACAGTGACTTTGAAAAAGTAAGGAAACATAAACAAATTCGATAAACAAATTCGTGATGGTACCTGCCCATTGAAACATATTGCAAATGCACAGTGACTTTGAAAAAGTAAGGAAACATAAACAAATTCGATAAACAAATTCGTGATGGCACCTGCCCATTAAAACATATTCCAAATGCACAGTGACTTTGAAAAAGTAAGGAAACAAAAAAAAATACATCTAAAAAATTTTGAGCATGACAAATTCGTGATGGTACCTGCCCATTGAAACATATTGCAAATGCACAGTGACTTTGAAAAAGTAAGGAAACATAAACAAATTCGATAAACAAATTCGTGATGGTACCTGCCCATTAAAACATATTCCAAATGCACAGTGACTTTGAAAAAGTAAGAAACAAAAAAAAATACATCTAAAATTTTTTGAGCATGACAAATTCGTGATGGTACCTGCCCATTGAAACATATTGCAAATGCACAGTGACTTTGAAAAAGTAAGGAAACATAAACAAATTCGATAAAAAAATTCGTGATGGTACCTGCCCATTAAAACATACTCCAAATGCACAGTGACTTTGAAAAAGTAAGAAACAAAAAAAAATACATCTAAAATTTTTTGAGCATGACAAATTCGTGATGGTACCTGCCCATTGAAACATATTGCAAATGCACAGTGACTTTGAAAAAGTAAGGAAACATAAACAAATTCGATAAACAAATTCGTGATGGTACCTGCCCATTAAAACATATTCCAAATGCACAGTGACTTTGAAAAAGTAAGAAACAAAAAAAAATACATCTAAAATTTTTTGAGCATGACAAATTCGTGATGGTACCTGCCCATTGAAACATATTGCAAATGCACAGTGACTTTGAAAAAGTAAGGAAACATAAACAAATTCGATAAACAAATTCGTGATGGTACCTGCCCATTAAAACATATTCCAAATGCACAGTGACTTTGAAAAAGTAAGAAACAAAAAAAAATACATCTAAAATTTTTTGAGCATGACAAATTCGTGATGGTACCTGCCCATTGAAACATATTGCAAATGCACAGTGACTTTGAAAAAGTAAGGAAACATAAACAAATTCGATAAACAAATTCGTGATGGTACCTGCCCATTAAAACATATTCCAAATGCACAGTGACTTTGAAAAAGTAAGGAAACAAAAAAAAATACATCTAAAAAATTTTGAGCATGACAAATTCGTGATGGTACCTGCCCATTGAAACATATTGCAAATGCACAGTGACTTTGAAAAAGTAAGGAAACATAAACAAATTCGATAAACAAATTCGTGATGGTACCTGCCCATTAAAACATATTCCAAATGCACAGTGACTTTGAAAAAGTAAGAAACAAAAAAAAATACATCTAAAATTTTTTGAGCATGACAAATTCGTGATGGTACCTGCCCATTGAAACATATTGCAAATGCACAGTGACTTTGAAAAAGTAAGGAAACATAAACAAATTCGATAAACAAATTCGTGATGGTACCTGCCCATTAAAACATATTGCAAATGCACAGAGACTTTGAAAAAGTAAGGAAACATAAACAAAAAAATATCCCAAAAAATGTTGGGTAACCAGCTGCATATTTTAGATCACAAGCTTGAATTTTGAGCATGACAAATTCGTGATGGTACCTGCCCATTAAAACATATTGCAAATGCACAGTGACTTTGAAAAAGTAAGGAAACATAAACAAAAAAACATCCCAAAAATTTTTTTTTGGGTTACCAGTTGCATATTTTAGATCACCAGGTGCACATTTCAGGTCACCAGGTGCACATTTCAGATCACCAGGTGCACGGAGGAAAATATTTACTTTTGACTTTGACTTTTGACTTCCTATGACATCATATTGCAAATGGAGAAAACATATGCCTTATGCACAAGTAAAACAAAAAGAAATATGTAATACAAGTTGACCAAGGTATAGTTTGAGCAAAGTAAAGTTTGAATTTTGAGCATGACAAATTCGTGATGGTACCTGCCCATTAAAACATATTGCAAATGTACAGTGACTTTGAAAAAGTAAGGAAACATAAACAAAAAAACATCCCAAAATTTTTTTTTTGGGTTACCAGTTGCATATTTTAGATCACCAGGTGCACATTTCAGGTCACCAGGTGCACATTTCAGATCACCAGGTGCACGGAGGAAAATGTTTACTTTTGACTTTGACTTTTGACTTCCTATGACATCATATTGCAAATGGAGAAAACATATGCCTTATGCACAAGTAAAACAAAAAGAAATATGTAATACAAGTTGACCAAGGTATAGTTTGAGCAAAGTAAAGTTTGAATTTTGAGCATGACAAATTCGTGATGGTATCTGCCCATTAAAACATATTGCAAATGCACAGTGACTTTGAAAAAGTAAGGAAACATAAACAAAAAAAATCCAAAAAATTTTGTTGCACATTTTAGATCATCAGTTGCACGGAGGAAAATATTTACTTTTGACTTAGACTTTTGACTTCCTATGACATCATATTGCAAATGGAGAAAACATATGCCTTATGCACAAGTAAAAAAAATATGATAATAAAGCATGACTAAAGTATGTTGATAAAGTTCTTATACATGTGTTATTGACACAAAAATCGAAAGAATTTTGAAAAAAGGTCAAGAAAGCACTTTTTTAAGGATGTATGAAGTTTTTTACCAAATTTTGACATTTTTGACTTTTGACTTTTGACTTCCTATGAAATCATATTCCAAATGGAGAAAACATATGCCTTATGCACAAGTAAAAAAATATATATATATATGATAATAAAGTATGACTAAAGTATGTTGATAAAGTTCTTATACATGTGTAATTGACACAAAAATCGAAAGAATTTTGAAAAAAGGTCCAGAAAGCACTTTTTTAAGGATGTGTGAAGTTTTTTACCAAATTTTGACATTTTTGACTTTTGACTTTTGACTTCCTATGAAATCATATTGCAAATGGACAAAACATATGCCTTATGCGCATGTACTTAAAAAAAATATATATATGATGACAAAAGTATACTCATACAGTACTTACCCATGTGTAATTGACAAAAAACTCGAAAGAATTTCGAAAAAAGGTCCAGAAAGCACTTTTTTAAGGGTTTTTAAGTTTTTTTTAAAAAATGTCATTTTTCAAAATTTGGCTTTTGGATGTTGACTTGGGTGCCATTTGCAATATGAAATGCCCCGGTGGAACGCACACGCCCCCTATTGGAATTTTGAAGTGTTACAATTGGCAATTGCCATATGGCATTTGCAATATACTTTGCATGAATCAACGCCAAATTGGGTGGTATTGACCATCGTGTATATGGTTTGTCCAATGCCAATATACCGCCATTTGTTTTTGTCCAAATCAGGGGGGTATTCCCTTACATAAATAAAAGTAGTGATGAAGTCAATCTCTCCTCCACTTTCTGCCAGGAGAGATTGACATGCATATTATTAATATTATCTATTATCTCTCTGTGTACATCCAAGTGACAATCGTGCTGCCCTGTTCTGAGCCAATTGCAATTTTCCTGTCCTTTTTTGTGGCACCTGACCACACGACTGAACAGTAGTCAAGGTGCGACAAAACTAGAGTCTGTAGGACATGCCTTGTTGAAAACGTTGTTAAGTTTTAATATAGACAGACTTCTCCCCATCTTAGCTACTACTGCATCAATATGTTTTGACCATGGCTGTTTACATTCTAGGGTTACTCCAAGCAGTTTAGTCATCTCAACTTGCTCAATTTCCACATGATTTATTACAATATTTATTTGAAGTTTAGGGTTTAGTGAGTGTTTTGTTCTAAATACAATGCTTTTAGTTTTAGAAATATTTAGGGATAACTTATTTCTTGCCACCCACCCAGAAACTAACTGCAGCTCTTTGTTGAGTGTTGCTGTCATTTCAGTCGCTGTAGTAGCTGACGTGTATAGTGTTTGGTCATCCGCATACATAGACACTCAGTGGCATGTCGTTAGTAAAAATTGAAAAAAAACAAGGGACCTAAACAGTTACCCTGGGGAATTCCTGATTCTAACTGGATTATATTTGAGAGGCTTCCATTAAAAAACACCCTCTGTGATCTATTAGACAAGACAAGTAACTATTTATCCACATTATAGCAGGGGGGTGTAAAGCCATAACACATACTGTACGTTTTTCCAGCAGCAGACTATGATCAATAATGTCAAAAGCTGCACTGAAGTCTAACAAGATGGCCCCACAATCATTTTCTCTCAGCCAATCATCCGTCATTTGTGTAAGTGCTGTGCTTGTTGAGTGTCCTTCCCTATGAGCATGCTGAAATTCTGTTGTCAATTTGTTTACTGTGAAATAGCATTGTATCTGGTCAAACACAATTTAGTCCAGAAGTTTAATAAGTGTTGGTAACAGGCTGATTGGTCGGCTATTTGAGCCAGTAAAGGTGGCTTTACTATTCTTGGGGAGCGGAATGACTTTAGCTTCCCTCCAGGCCTGAGGGCACACGCTCTCTAGTAGGCTTAAATTAAAGATGTGGCAAATAGGAGTGGCAATATTGTCTGCTATTATCCTCAGTCATTTTCCAACCAGATTGTCAGACCCTGGTGGCTTGTCATTGTTGATAGACAACAATCATTTTTTCCCCTCTTCCATACTGACATTACGGAATTTGAAAGTATACTTAGACTTGGATGTGCAGTGTCAGCGTCTTTTGCTGGCATGCCATCCCCAAATTGGCTTATCTTGCCAATGAAAAGTCATTCAAGTAGTTTGCAATATCAGTGGGCTTTGTGATGAATGAGCCATCTGATTCAATGAATGAAGGAACCGAGTTGGCTTTTTTCCCGAAATTTAATTTAAGATGCCCCTAAGCTTTTTACTATCATTCTTTAAATAATGTATCTTTGTTTCATAGTGTAGTTTATTTTTATTTAGTTTAATCAAATGATTTCTAAATTTGCAGTACGTTTGCCAATCAGTTGGGCTGCCAGACCCAATTGCCATACCTTTTGCCTCATCCCTGTCAACCATACAATTTTTCAATTCCTCATCAATCTAAGGGTTTTTAACAGTTTTTACAGTTTTTTTCTTAAATTAGTAACTGGAATAAGTAGTTTCATAAATGCGTCAAGTGCAGCTTCAAGATGCTCTCGATGGTGCAGCTGTATAACTTTTCAACCTCCTGAAGGGCTCTGTGTGTGTGTGTGTGTGTGTGTGTGTGTGTGTGTGTGTGTGTGTGTGTGTGTGTGTGTGTGTGTGTGCATGCGCGCACGTGTGTGTGTGTGTGTGTGTGTCCAGGGGGAGAGATGTTGCAGATGTTTTAAAGTGCTGTAACTTGCACATTTTACTGCACCTTAATTAAATAGCCCGCCAGGCCCTCTCCCCCACCTCTCCCCTCCAGCCATCCTCCCTTTCCCTTATTGCTCATATTACCTGCTGAGCTGTCTTTCCATCTAGAGAACAGGAATGGTATGAAACTAGGACTAGAGTTTAAGAATAAAAATAAAAATTGTGAAATTGGAATAGAAATAGACATGGAATGGTGTGAAATTGGTGTGAAATTGGAATAGAAATAGACATGGAATGGTGTGAAATTGGTGTGAAATTGGAATAGAAATAGACATGGAATGGTGTGAAATTGGAATAGAAATAGACATGGAATGGTGTGGAATTGGAATAGAAATAGACATGGAATGGTGTGAAATTGGTGTGAAATTGGAATAGAAATAGACATGGAATGGTGTGAAATTGGAATAGAAATAGACATGGAATGGTGTGAAATTGGAATAGAAATAGACATGGAATGGTGTGGAATTGGAATAGAAATAGACATGGAATGGTGTGAAATTGGAATAGAAATAGACATGGAATGGTGTGAAATTGGAATAGAAATAGACATGGAATGGTGTGGAATTGAAATAGAAATAGACAAGGAATGGTGTGAAATTGGAATAGAAATTGACATGGAATGGTGTGAAATTGGAATAGAAATAGACAAGGAATGGTGTGAAATTGAAATAGAAATAGACATGGAATGGTGTGAAATTGGAATAGAAATAGACATGGAATGGTGTGGAATTGGAATAGAAATAGACATGGAATGGTGTGAAATTGGAATAGAAATAGACATGGAATGGTGTGAAATTGGAATAGAAATAGACATGGAATGGTGTGGAATTGGAATAGAAATAGACATGGAATGGTGTGAAATTGGAATAGAAATAGACATGGAATGGTGTGAAATTGGAATAGAAATAGACATGGAATGGTGTGGAATTGAAATAGAAATAGACAAGGAATGGTGTGAAATTGGAATAGAAATTGACATGGAATGGTGTGAAATTGGAATAGAAATAGACAAGGAATGGTGTGAAATTGGAATAGAAATAGACATGGAATGGTGTGAAATTGGAATAGAAATAGACATGGAATGGTGTGAAATTGGAATAGAAATAGACATGGAATGGTGTGGAATTGAAATAGAAATAGACAAGGAATGGTGTGAAATTGGAATAGAAATTGACATGGAATGGTGTGGAATTGAAATAGAAATAGACAAGGAATGGTGTGAAATTGGAATAGAAATTGACATGGAATGGTGTGAAATTGGAATAGAAATAGACAAGGAATGGTGTGGAATTGAAATAGAAATAGACAAGGAATGGTGAGGAATTGGAATAGAAATTGTAAAGGAATGGTGTGAAATTGGAATAGAAATAGACATGGAATGGTGTGGAATTGAAATAGAAATAGACAAGGAATGGTGAGGAATTGGAATAGAAATTGAAAAGGAATGGTGTGAAATTGGAATAGAAATAGACAAGGAATGGTGTGGAATTGGAATAGACATGGAATGTGTATGTGTGTGTGTGTTTGTGTGTTTCTGAGGTGATGATGGCTCGTTTGAACTGTAGACCCCCTTGAGTGTTACCAATGCCAGCCATCTCTTCTGTTTCTCTCTCGTTCTCCCTCTTTCTCACCCTCTTTCTCTGAGAGCAGGATTAGGGAGTCAAGCCTAACTTTACACATTCTCTTCCACAACCTTCCAGAAAATCCCCTTCAGCTGTCCGTACCCCATCACTCTACAGCAGATTAACTCTCTCTCTCTCTCTCTCTCTCTCTCTCTCTCTCTCTCTCTCTCTCTCTCTCTCCCCTCTCTCTCTGTCTCTCTCTCTCCTTCCCCTCTCTATCTCCTCTCTCTCCTCTCTCTCTTCTCTCTCTCTCTCTAATTGCTTAAACATGTGTTGTGAGTCAGGGGGAAGGTCTCTCAACTGTAAACCCTGCTCTGTGCACAGAGGTAGATGGGCAATTCCACGACAACCAAATTACTCTTTGAAAAAACATTGATTTCAAAGTTTAACAAACCATACAACTCTATGCAGAAGGACTACTTTGAACAATTTACACAGAAAATGTCACAAAAACACATTTACTTGAAGAACTGTGCAGATGCAAAGTTTGGTAACAGAATGACGGTAAAATGTCCCACAGTTTTGTTATGCAACCAAATTTTCCAAAACACTCTGTTAAATATCTGCACTGAATTAAGATTCTGCAGAAATAAGGGGGTATCAGTTATGACATAACACCTTGAAAATAATATTTGGGTTAATAAATTACAGTAGGTGAAATGGATTTACGTCCGGTAATGAAAGTACAGTTACAGAATTACATCATGGGTCTCTTATCTTTACTATACAGAAATGCATAATTATGGATATGAATATCATTCCCTTTATGGTGATGTATTCTGAATAGGTACACAAAGGTAGAAATATGCTATATCCTTCTTTTTTAAATGTGGGTTTTGTTATAAACACTGGCTATTATTGTAATGAACTCCAAATCTGGAACAATCATAAATGTCTATGTTTCACACGTTTGTGTGCACCGTCAGTGCAAGATAGTGTCAATGCAGATAGTCCGGGTGTAGCACTCTTATTGCCAGGGGGAAGAAGCTGTTCCGGGGCCTGTTGGTCCGAGAGCCGTGATGCTCCGGTACCGTTTGCTGGATGGAAGCAGAGTGAAAAAACAGAACAGCACAGCAGAGCACAGGTAGGAAGGGGGTGGCAGGTCGCCTAGCAGTTAAGAGCGTTGGGCCAGTAACCGTGTAGGCCGTCATTGTAAATAAGAATTTGTTCTTAACTGACTTGCCTAGTTAAATAAAAGTTAATTAAATACAAATAAGTTAAAAAAAACTCAAAGTTACTGGTTCAAATCAAAGGCTGACTAGGTAAAACATCTGTTGTTGTGCCCTTGAGCAAGGCACTTAACCATAATTGCTCCTGTAAGTCACTCTGGATAAGAGTCTGCTGAATACGTAAACAATTTAAAGTAGAGTACAGTAAAGTAGATATGTACAGTAAAATACTGTACTGTACTGTTCTCTATCGTACTCTCCTGTGCTGTCCAAACCTGGGAAACATAGATGCCTATGATTGGTTCAGATTTGGTCCAGCCAGGGCGGACTGACCAAGTTTCAACTACTTTTCAATATCGATGGGCGTCCGGTGTTGGTGGGTGCTCCGTGGGTGAGGATGCTTGTTACAGTAAATGGAAAGAGGGTAGGTGGTAGGTGTCATGCTAGGTTTCAGTATGAGAGGTGACATTAACTGGGGAGAGAGAGAGAGAGAGTGGCAGAGAGTGAGAGGGCAGGGTTGTCCTGACAGTTTTCACGCTCTTGCTTTAACCACAAGACATTAGAAAGTGAAAGAAAACAGTTATGAGCTGAACATAACAGTATGCCAGTGGAAGGGAGGACAGAAGCAGGTGACACAACTGGGATTTCCCATTGTAGCCTTTTTGGGTAATTCTATCACCGATTTGGTAACAGAATGACAAGTTTTAATCACTTAATAAATCATAAAGTTGATATCAGTAAAAACACTATAACTAATTGGTAGGTCTACCTTTACCTTTCACTTCAGTGAACTTTCATTATTCTCCTTCCTTATGAGCTAAATAAATATTTCCAAGATATGTGGTAACAGAATTACAAGGCAGAAGGTCCCTTTTCTTAAACTTACAGAAGATACATCATTTCTCCATAACTAAATATAAGTGTTGATATTAGTTGTCAGGGGTCTTAACTTCAACATTAATGTGTTGATATTAGTTGTCAGGGGTCTTAACTTCAACATTAATGTGTTGATATTAGTTGTGAGGGGTCTTAACTTCAACATTAATGTGTTGATATTAGTTGTCAGGGGTCTTAACTTCAACATTAATGTGTTGATATTAGTTGTGAGGGGTCTTAACTTCAACATTAATGTGTTGATATTAGTTGTCAGGGGTCTTAACTTCAACATTAATGTGTTGATATTAGTTGTCAGGGGTCTTAACTTCAACATTAATGTGTTGATATTAGTTGTCAGGGGTCTTAACTTCAACATTAATGTGTTGATATTAGTTGTGAGGGGTCTTAACTTCAACATTAATGTGTTGATATTAGTTGTCAGGGGTCTTAACTTCAACATTAATGTGTTTTGATGTATTTCTAATACCTTAGAAGACTTTTTCTGATAGATGTTTTCTAAGATCCCTTTCCATCTGTTTAGATTTACCTGGTCAGTCTATGTCATGGAAAGAGCAGGTGTTCCTAATGTTTTGTACACTCAGTGTAGCGTTTGCTTCATAAACATAGCTGAATTCAGTCTAGAAACAGTTGATTTTCAACCAGTGAGTTACATTTCTATTGGTTTGGTATTGAAAAATCCCTAAACACACACACTGTTTCAACTATGTCATCTCTAGAATATAAACTCAGAAACAGATACACTGTTTTATATAAACTCAGAAACAGATACACTGTTTTATATAAACTCAGAAACAGATACACTGTTTTATATAAACTCAGAAACAGATACACTGTTTTATATAAACTCAGAAACAGATACACTGTTTTATATAAACTCCTTGAGACTTTGAATCCATGTGGAGTACATTTCCTCCACAAACCAACTTCTTCCACTTTAGAAACACAGGCTGGTATGCACACACACACGTGCACATACCCACACGCACGCACACACACACTCTCACTCTCTTTCTTTGTGATGCTAAACTTGGACAAGCTGTCTGTTTTTATTCACTGGCCTGGTTTAGTGGCGTGGGGGTGAGGGATGGAGGGGGGAGGGAGGGAGGGATGAATCTAGAGAAAGAGAAGAGGAGATAGAGGGGGGCTATCAGGGGGAATGAAAGGGGGAGGAATGCGAGTGTGGAGGACTTGAAGAATGTACGATTGGGAATGGGCTTTGTCCTTACCCGAGTGTGTGCTGCAAGTGGGTGTGTGTGTGAGGGCGTCCGATGGTGATGTTTAAGTGGCAGGAGAACCTCAGGGATAAGACAGAGTACTACCTGCCACTCCCCTAACACATGCAGGGTTCTGGTGAACACAGTCTAGGCAGACAGTTTATAGACCCTCCTGTTCCTCTTGTATAAATCAGAGATAATATATACATCAGCTTCTATACTGTCAGAGAGAACAGCAGCCCAGAGAGGAATTGAGACAGACAGACAGTAAACACTAAATCCCATACTGGCTGTTGGACACATATTACAGCATCTGCTGATTGTCATAGTTGGAAAGAGCATGCAGGAACATGGGAAATACACACACGCCACACGCACGCATCCCAGGGCTGTTTGAGAGTGGGAGATTGCAGATGTTGCAGATGTTTGTTAGAAGACGTGTTCTCGGTGGAGAGATGCTGCGGGACTGGAGCACTGTGTGTGTGTGTGTGTGTGGAGCACTGTGTGTGTGTGTGTGTGTGTGTGTGTGTGTGTGTGTGTGTGTGTGTGTGTGTGTGTGTGTGTGTGCGTGTGTGTGTGTGTGTGTGTGTGTGTCTGTGTCTGTGTCTGTGTGTGTATTTGTGTGCCTGTGTGTTCATGTTCAGACTAGAGCTGGGGAACTATTCAAGGTTGGCATCTTTCTCAGAATATAAATTCCAGTCCCTCCCTCTCTCTCTCTCTCTCTCCTCTCCACTCTGACTTTTAATCCAGTTGGCTGCTCAGAAGGCAACAAACAGTGAAAGTAAATGCTAAGTAAATGTAGCTAAGCAAATGTCTCTATAGCGACCAATCTTATTCTGTAAGGACGGAGGCCAGAGATGAGGAGCAGGTTAGACAAAGAGCAAGACAGAAACAGTGTCAGAACACAGATACACAATGACAAACAACAGTCAATACAGCAGTGGGGAACAGAGCAGGGGACTGACAAACACAGGGGAGGTAATAAACAGGTGATGAGTGAGTCCAGGTGAGTCGCGTGACGAGGGAAGGCGGGAGTGCGTAATGCAGGGCAGCCTGGCGCCCTCGAGCGCCATGGGGGAATTTTTATTTATTTTTTACCTTTATTTAACCAGGCAAGTCAGTTAAGAACAAATTCTTATTTTCAATGACGGCCTGGGAACAGTGGGTTAACTGCCTGTTCAGGGGCAGAACGACAGATTTGTACCTTGTCAGCTCGGGGGTTTTGAACTCACAACCTTCCGGTTACTAGTCCAACGCTCTAACCACTAGGCTACCCTGCCGCCCCGGAAGATGGGGACAAGGCGGTACATATTCATTATTATTAACATTTCCTCATGTCATTGAATTAGCTGAATTTGAGATTTGAGGTAATGTGTGTTTGTGTGTGCAGTCTGACCTGACGGCAGTCTCTGTATAGCATTAGAGTCCAGGGGAATTAGCCTACACTAACGTTCACCACCTATAGCGGCTGTTAGCATTAACCCCAGGGGAATTAGCCTATACTAACGTTCACCACCTATAGCGGCTGTTAGCAATAACCCCAGGGGAATTAGCCTATACTAACGTTCACCACCTATAGCGGCTGTTAGCAATAACCCCAGGGGAATTAGCCTATACTAACGTTCACCACCTATAGCGGCTGTTAGCAATAACCCCAGGGGAATTAGCCTATGCTAACGTTCACCACCTATAGCGGCTGTTAGCAATAACCCTTGTCTCTACCTCCCATTAAGACTTACAGCAATACATTACAGCAGTTTTACCTAACTTTAACCCATTCAAACACGTACATAACTTTAACCCTATACTCTATCTCCCCAGTATCAGTATCCCTCCTCAGACACTTTATTCTGACTGACTGACCGGCTCTATAAATATTTAACAGGATTTCTTACATTCCTCATCAGCCAGCAGTACCGAACTCTCTTGACATCTGGCGTAATTGTGTGTGTGTGTGTGTGTGTGTGTGTGTGTGTGTGTGTGTGTGTGCTCGCGTGCGCGTGCGTGCGTGCGTGCGTGTGTGTGTGTGCGTTTGTGTGTGTAGGGGCACTCAGGAAAGGGTGGGAAACGGGAAAGGTAGTGTGAGTCGGATGTAGGTGTGTCTCACTTTGCTGTGAAACGTAATACAGTCCCCTTTCCAGCCTCCTCCCTCCTCCTCCTCCCTCCTCCTCCCTCCTCCACACCTCTTCCTCCCTCTAACCCCACTTTACCAGCCCCCTCTCCCTCTCCCTATCTCAATCAGTGAAGTGATGGTGGTAGTGGGACCCTGTAGAGGGAGGAATGTGGTAGCCCTAGTGTTAGCCAGGCGCCTGTTGGATGGATGACTAATCTAACCATAGGTGGCTCACGTCACAACTGTAAACACACACTAACACACACATACCAAACAGATTTTGGGTTAATTGTTGTGAGTGGTGCTGTTTATTCTCCAGTAGACCAAACACAGTTGTGTTTACAGATCGGGTCGCTCCAGGAAGTACAGTATTACATATTTTTACGGGTCTACTCTAGACCAGGTCTCTCCAACTCTAGCTGTCCAGGAACAAGGTCGGAGAGCCCTGTTTTAGAGGACACACAGTGACTTGGCTCACGCACTACAGACAGACAGCAGTTCGAGTGGGAGTCTATGGGAGTCTATGTGATATGCGATGTACACCTCCACTCATTCCTCTTCTTGCTATTCCATGGCTGTATTCTGCTACAGAGGTTTTAGTCTGAGAGAGGACAGGAGGCCTGCAATGTTATTTATTGTAAGTACACACTCACACACACACACACAAACCCCATTATTTACAGTTCTGTGCATTGATACAGGGCCACACTAACCTATAGAGCCCTCAAACTCAACTCTGGACGTTGAAGACAGTTCCACTGCGTTTTCTTTCTTCATTTCCCCCCTCTAATCAAGGACTTATTTAGACATTTAGGTGTGTGCAATCAGGTCGAACAGACAACCAGCAGGCTCTGGACCTCGTAGCGAAAGAGTTGAATAACCCTGCTGTAGAGGGTTACGCATGTGAACATGATGTCTATAGTATACAGGACATTTCTGGTTTGGTATTGTGATATGGTGATATTATGGTTGAGTTGCTATGGGGTTAGGGTTGGGCCTCTGTGTTTGTTATGGTATGGATTCCTTCTCTATTCAGAGCCTGTGTTCTGTTGTGTAGAAGGTGAGTTAGCTCCTGAGGCTTTAGCTCCAGTATTACTGCCTTACATAACTAGACTTAGCTCCTTGCATGTTGTCTATGCCAACCTTCATATAGGGCACCCAGACTTCCAAGAGTGTGAGTGCGTGTTTATAATCTAAGTGGCATCGTGCCCAGGCTGATGTGTTTCTCTTAAACAGCCACCTGGTCTCCGGCTGCTGGTTGTACTGGTTACGTGACAGCATACACAAGAGGACGGCATATGGCAAACACACACGCACACGCACGGGCGCACACGCACACACACAATCACAGCTGGTGTTTGAGGCTACTGGTTGTACGGCTAGATGATAATGATACACTTGCGGGGTTTCTGAGGCCTCAGGGCTGTCATTAGATATGTTAGTGTAACAGACTGGACTGGCTGTGCGGGCAGCGTATTTGTGCTTGCCATATGCGGTGCCCTTTGTGCTTTCTGTAGCCAGCGTGTGTGATAGGAATAATGATGCCGATTCACTTGAACTGTCCTCTGCTCCTCTGATCTTACTCCTCTGTCTGTTTGTGTGGGTGTCTGATCTTACTCCTCTGTCTCTCTGTGTGTGTGTGTGTCTGATCTTACTCCTCTGTCTGTGTGTGTGGGTGTCTGATCTTACTCCTCTGTCTGTGTGTGTGGGTGTCTGATCTTACTCCTCTGTCTGTGTGTGTGGGTGTCTGATCTTACTCCTCTGTCTGTGTGTGTGGGTGTCTGATCTTACTCCTCTGTCTGTGTGTGTGGGTGTCTGATCTTACTCCTCTGTCTGTGTGTGTGGGTGTCTGATCTTACTCCTCTGTCTGTGTGTGTGGGTGTCTGATCTTACTCCTCTGTCTCTCTGTGTGTGGGTGTCTGATCTTACTCCTCTGTCTGTGTGTGTGGGTGTCTGATCTTACTCCTCTGTCTGTGTGTGTGGGTGTCTGATCTTACTCCTCTGTCTGTGTGTGTGGGTGTCTGATCTTACTCCTCTGTCTGTGTGTGTGGGTGTCTGATTGTGCATGCGTCTTGAACTCTTGATTATAATTCCATGGTGTTTAGCTGTATGTTCTAAGTGTGGGTTTCAAGTTGACGTTTCGAGTGTGTGTTCTGTGGAATTCTGTGTGTGGGCATCACACATAAACATCTGACAGCCCCTTCTGTCTCTCTCTCCAGTCTCTCCCTCTCTCTTCACTTTGTCCCTACCATCCTTGACAGGGCCTCATCTCTCCATCTCTTCTCTTCACTGTCACACTGGCCCCTCTGGCCTCAATACGGACTCTCTCTCTCTCTCTGGGGGTGGGGAGATATTCACTGTTTTGGGGAACAATGGTTCTTTTGATGCGTCTGGGCTCTTTGTGCCGCTAACGAGCACTAATAGTCCTCGGGGTAGAGAGAGAGAGGGATGGAGGGGAGAGCTGGAGAAAGGGGAGATAGAGAGTTAGTTCCTCACTTCTTGTGTATCTCTCAGATACTCCCGCCCTTCCGCCGTGTCATTGGCTGGTTATTTAGTTGACAGGAGATGAATGTTACAGAGGCTTTCTGGGGCTGTATTTCAGACTTTGTGATTCTATTGTTTGGATGTAGTCTTATCCAGCAAGAGGCGGTTAAAAGGCTGTTATAAGGCTGTTAGTTCTTATCCTCCTCTCTGACACTCTCTCTGTCCTGTTTACATACAGAGGGTTGGAGAGGAGAGGGTCACTGCTAAACTGGAGAACAATACTGAGGCCGCTCACACTATAGCCGGGATTTAACATCCATTGTCTTGATAGAAATAGAAGCTCACACTTACTTCTTTGAGCACGCAAGCACGCACACGCACGCGCACGTGCACGCACACACACACACACACACACACACACACACACACACACACACACACACTAACTTCAAGCATCGGCTGTCAGAGCAGCTTACCGGTTGCTGCAGCTGTACACAGCCCATCTGTAAATAGCCCATCCGACCAACTCCCTGCCTCATCCCCATATATATATATATGTATATTTTCTTCTGCTCTTTAGCACACCAGTATTTATACCAGTATTTCTACTTGCACATCCTCATCTGCACATCTATCACTCCAGTGTTAATTTGCTAAATTGTAATTACTTCGCCACTATGGCCTATTTATTGCCTTACCTCCTTACTTCATTTGCACACACTGCACACAGATGTTCTATTGTGTTATTGACTGTATGTTTGTTTATCCCATGTGTAACTCTGTGTTGTTGTTTTTGTCGCAGTGCTATGCTTTATCTTGGCCAGGTCACAGTTGTAAATGAGAACTTGTTCTCAACTGGCCTACCTGGTTAAATAAAGCTGAAATAGAAAATAAAAACTAATCTTGTGGGGATACAACATTCAGTCCCATTCAAAATCCTATTTTCCCTGACCCCTAAACCGAACTCTAATCTTAACCCTAACCTTAACCTCAAAACCTAACCTTAACCCTAACCTTAACTCTAACCTTAACCTCAAAACCTAACCTTAATCCGAAACCTAACCCTAAACCTAACCTTAACTCCTAAACCTAATTCTAACCCTAACACTAATTCTAACCTTAATCTTAAACCCCCTAGACCTTGTGGGGACCAACAAAATGTCCCCACAAGTATAGTTAAACATGTACACACACACACGCGCACACACACGCACGCACGCACGCACGCACGCACGCACACACACACACACACACACACACACACACACACACACACACACACACACACACACACACACACACACACACAGAGAGAGAGAGAGAGAGAACCTTCATTACAACACTGTATATATATATATACATAATATGACATTTGTAATGTCTTTATTCTTTTGGAACTTCTGTGAGTGTAATGTTAACTGTTCATTTTTATTGTTTATTTCACTTTTGTATATTATCTACCTCACTTGCTTTGGCAATGTTAACATATGTTTCTTGAATTGAATGGAATTGACCGGGGTAGTAGGCCCTGATCTCTAGCCCAGACAGAGACGGTACACTCTTCACTTAGTGACAGCTGGCGCTCTGGTGCTCTGAGCCTCTGATATCGGGGCCTGGCGGTAAGGATGGGTGGAGAAAGGAGGAGGGTTTGAGGAGAGGGGAACGAGTAGAGGAATAGAGGAATGGGGTGGGGGTGGGGGGAGGGCGGGGGGAGTCATCAGCTTTCAAAGGGCCTCCAGCTCTACTTTCCAGACCAGGTCTTTGTCCTACAGGGTAATGTAGAGGAACGCCCAGCAGGCCTGACAGACTGCTCTATTCTATGCACTGTCCTTTATTCTCTATACTATAAAGCCCTGGGATCTGTGTGCTGCTGGGGTCCTATGGGGTCTCGGGTTTCCCTCCTAAAGCAGATATAACATGATGGAAGCAGTGTGCTGGACTCGCCAGTCCCCAGGGGGTCTGGCACAGGAGCGGGTGGAAGATCATATCATTTGATCTCTGAGCACAGCAGCTCTGTGCTTTCCTATGGAAAAAATGCTGTTTTTCCCCCCCTTATGAAGCGAAGACTAAAGGCATATAATACTGCACCAAACAAAATCAATGACAGAAAATCAAGGACTGACCATCCATGATATCAATGCTTCCCATCCAAAACAGTTTGGAACAGTTCGTGTATATATTATGACGACATTTTGTGACGTTTTGGTTTGTTTTAGTCTTTGGCAAGGATTTTCTTTTCGGCTGCACACACAAAACATTTCTCGAGGCAAGCCGAAGTCGGTCCCCAAAGTCTACGATTGGTCAACATTAGGGATTCTCCAATTAGGTGTGTGTTGTCATTCAAGGAGAGACGAATCGTGTTCATGCACGTTTTTTCACTTGAGAAATACTGCACCAAACAAAATCAATGACAGAAAATCAAGGACTGACCATCCATGATATCAAATGTATAGTTTTAACCACGTTTGAGGCTATGCAGTGTTTGTTTACATTTACGTTGTTTACAAACATTGGAGTAAAACAAGCTTATATCTTGGGTTCTGATGGGATAGGACAGTTGATCTAAGCTAATGAGGCATATTCTTCAAGAATCAATGGGTATGTGTCATTAATTTATAAGTCCAAAAATTTATGTACCAAAAATGTATGTAGGATTAAGGCTTAGAGGTCAGGGGTAAGGGGAGCTGGAGCAAGGACCTCAGAGGCTGTATTTTGCAGGTGCCTGTCTGTAAAGACCCCTGGCCCAGAGGCTGTCCTATCAGGTGCCTGTGTGTCTCAGAGCAATCTCTCAGAGCAAGCACCCCGCATCCCCTGCCCTGCCTAGCCCTAACCCTGCCTAGCCCTAACCCTGCCTAGCCCTAACCCTGCCTAGCTCTAACCTTGCCTAGCCCTAACCCTGCCTAGCTGGCTGCCCTTTCACTGCAGGAGAAAAGAGGCCATTCACACTGTACAGTGCTCTGCTGATGCAGCGGCTTGTCTCTCTCTGTGTGTGTGTTTGTGTATGTGTGAGTGACATCAGCAGCTTGCACAGACAAACCTCTCTCAAACACACTCATACACAGATCAGCTATGGAGTAGAATTGAAAAGTATAATTGAAAATGAGAGCAGAGAGAGTAGAGAAGAGGGAGAGGGAGAGGGAGAGGGAGAGGAGAGGGAGAGGAGAGGAGAGGAGAGGAGAGGAGAGGAGAGGAGAGGAGAGGAGAGATTGTAGCTGCTATGCGAAAGCTGTTCAAGTCATTGGTAGTACAGTATTTCAGGCTTGCACTGATCTCATGTGAGGGTTCTCTCCTAACCCATAACCCCTGACCCCTGATCCCTGACCTCTAACCTTGCAAAGTGGAATAGCACACTCCTAAAGAGTTCCTCAGGGTCCACATACCTTAATGCCCATGTAGCACACACACACACACACACACACACACACACACACACACACACACACACACACACGCTGGCATTGACGGGTCAGATCAGAACAATGCCGCCGGGCTAGCGGAACTGGTGCCCAGCCACCCATTCTTCATACAGCTCCTCCTCCTGCCACACACACACACACACACACACACACGCACGCACACACACACACGCATGCACTCGCACACACAGATACATGCACACACGTACACACAGCTTATCAGAGCAGACCAGCGACCAGGCCCCCAACTGCCCTGGGCTCAGAAAGGCCCTGATAACGCAGTTAATGGACCAGACACACTAGAGCTGTGGTACCTGTGTGAATCGAGTTGCTAGGGAGTTTTAACCCTTTGTTCTAATCCGGAACTGGAGCTTAGCTAACGATTGGATTAGCAGACCTTTATTATGTCATCAATAAGGAGCAGGGAGAATGTTCACTTCCTCAGAAAGTTGTCAGGTAGCCTCCTGAACTCTTTCAACCCCTCTATCTCTCTCCCTGCCATTTCCCTCCCCTTTTCTCCCCAGTTTGTCCAACTTTCTCTCAAAGAGCCTTGTCACGAGTAGACACGCACATACACACGCACGCTAGTGGTGCTGTGGTGCTGTTTGTTCACCCGCACCCACCCGCAATTGCTAACAACCCGTCCGCATCCGCCAGATTATTTGTGATAAAGTGACGATCTTAGGCCCGCATCCGACCCTAAACCGCTAATATAGAAAATGCGCTGTAGGCTACAGTCAGAGACGGCGGAATTATTTTTGGACAGGGGTTTCAGTTTTTGTTGTTGTTGCCTGATTTAGATACAGTATGTTTCTGCTCATAATTTCTCATTTCTAATAGTCAACTTGTATATAATTAGATACATGCAGCTTCTCTTCTTTCCTTATATGTAGCCCTAGAAGACCAAGTAAACCCATTAATCAGTAGAATGAACGCTTCAATCTAGTTGACATCGGTAAAGTTTTCTCTGTCAGCTGGATGAGCTTTTCGTAGTGTTGTTTTTGATTAACTTCACCTCTGATTCAGAGGGGTTGGGTTAAATGCGGAAGACACATTTCGGTTGAATGCGTTCAGTTGTGCAACTGGCTAAGTATCCCCCTTTTCACTTTCGCAGAGCAAAGAAGCTTAGGGTTGAATGCACCGTTACAAAAAAAATTGAAAAATCAAAATCAGTTTGACCGGTTGTAAGGAAGTAGAAAGCTGCGAAAACGACCCATTATTTTTCTGATGAGATTTCAGTGGGACTACGATGCATATTTTATGTGGTTCCCTATTTGTAGTCCCCATCTTGTGACTGTTAAATGTGTATATCGCCTCACAATCATCACTGCTATCATCGTCTTTTACCAGTTCATCTGATATTTCCCAAACATGACTTTTCTCTCCCTCCCATCTCTTTATTTTCAACTCTCCATTTCGCAGCTTTTCTCTTCCTAAATTAAACTCCGACATTGTCCTCTTTGCCTCTGTGGATTGATGTGAACTTTTTCTGCCCGTTCCCAAAAGCATTTGGCTATTGGCGTGTAGGCTATTTGGTGTGCGTACAGTTAGGCCCTGAAGTTTAGCCTGACGCACTAATGCCAGATAGCCTAAAATAATGAAAAACAGACCTCAAAGTAAAAATTGCACAAGAATGATACATTTATGGATTTTTTAAGGTATTGTTTTCTCTTCATTCAATCTACCAGCCACCTACCTGCCCTTCATCTACACAGTATTTAATGACCCTAAACCCACCCGCCCCACGGATATAACCGCTGGGACTGCGGGTTATGAGTCAACCCGCGCATCACTAATGTATGTGCGCACACACACGCACGTACACGGAGTTGCATGCACACTAATGCTGAGCTGATCCATCTTCATGCAGAGGAGAGACAGAAAAGGAGGAGGAGGAGGAGGATTGTATCTTTAATAGACTAGCAGGGCGAACAGGGTCAAACCCTTTAGTCTCTTCCCCTCCCCCTCTATCCTTGACCCCTGGCCCCCTGTCTCCGCAGGCAGGGCTGGTATGACTGAGACAGCAAGACACAAGAGGAAATCCTCTGTTTAGAGCAGATCACAATGCTTCTTCCTCTCCTCTACACCTCCCGTCATTCACCCTCATTCACCCCCATCCTCCCCTTTCCCTCCCTCCCTCCCTCCCTCCCTCCCTCCCTCCCTCCCTCCCTCCCTCCCTCCCTCCCTCCCTCCCTCCCTCCCTCCCTCCCTCCCTCCCCTAGTCATCAGGGTGTAGTTCAGGGTACAGTTCTAAAGCCCTGTATAGTGCCACTAGAGTTTCAGAGAGAGTCCTCTAATTGGCAGCGGCAAAATTAACCACAAAGCCAATCAAACAGGCGCCAGCTGTAATCTCTCTCATACACGCTCACACAACACACATGCATGTACACACACACACACACGCACGCACACACACACACACACACACACACACACACACACACACACACACACACACACACACACACACACACACACACACACACACACACACACACACACACACACACCTACAGGTCCTGCGGTTGGTAATTGCTCATATTGTTGTCAGTAGATTACAAGTTGGATATTGGAAATATAATTGGGTGTAAACAGCTTTCTTCCCCTCTCCCTCTCCCGTTCTCTTACTGTGCTCTCTCTCTCTTTCTCTCTCTCTCTCTCACGCGTGTTCTGCGGTTTCTCTCTCAGTCTAGAGGAGAGAAGTGCATACCAGAATCCGATAAGACTAATAGAAACTTTCCACTTAGCACAACCACGACTCTGCTCGTAAAACCACCCACGTCCCTCTTCCCTCCTCCCTCCATTCTCTCCTCTGTCTCTCTCTCCCTCCTTCTCCCATATCTCTGGATGTGACCCCATGGAAGATCTTTATTTAATTCACTCAAGTCCAGCTGGGCTCTCGCCAGCAGCCCTGCCCACCTCTTTCTTTCTTTCTTTTCGCCTCGCTCTCGCCCTCTCTCTCACTCACTTTGGGGGGAATGAAGAGAATGCCTACATACCAGGCTGCTCTCATAGAGATGGCATGGTGGGCAGGATAATACAGGACTGGCATCTCAGCCAGATCGCTCAAGATTGACTTCGTAACTGGACGTCTGTCCATTTCCTGAGAACGTCGGGAAATGCCTTCAGAACCGGCCACTATTTATTTATTTTATTTATAGGTAACAATGCACATTAACATCAATAATGCAACACCCATGTAAATGTGCCGGGGTTAGCCAAAAGATCATTTGCACCCGTAGTCCCTGGGCAGGTAAGGGCTTTTACACAGCCACTACACAAATACTCACTAAAACAATACAAAATACAAATACATTACATCCAATAATATGTCATTCTAACAACAACAACAACACTATCATCAGCTGTTGTCTTACATATGAGGAACCACAGATACAGTAACTCATGTGTGAAGAGGGTACTACGAAACCTTGTCCCCCTCAGGAGACTGAAAAGATTTGGCAATGGTCCTCAGATCCTCAAAAAGTTCTACAGTTGCACCATCGAGAGCATCCTGATTGGTTGCATCACTGCCTGGTATGGCAACTGCTCGGCCTCCGACCGCAAGGCACTACAGAGGGTAGTGCGTACAGTGGGGCCAAACCTCCTGCCATCCAGGACCTTTATACTAGGTGGTGTCAGAGGAAGGCCCTAAAAATTGTCAAAGACTCCAGCTGCTGCTACTCTCTGTTGTTATCTATTCATAGTCACTTTAATAACTCTACCCACATGTATATATATTACCTCAATTACCTCGACTAACAGGTGCCCCCATACTCTGTACCGGTACCCCCTGTATATAGCCTCATTACTGTTATTATACTGCTGCTCTTGAATTATTTGTAACTTTTATTTCTTATTTCTTTTAGGTATTTTTCTTAAAACTGCTTTGTTGGTTAGTGGCTTGTAAGTCAGCATTTCACTGTAAGGTTGTATTCGGCGCATGTGACAAATAACATTTGATTTGATGTGTAAAGGTTTGGATAGATTTGAGCCCATTTAAATTTTAAAATACAATAATCAGTGCAGCTTCTCAAGTCCACGGGCATTGCATTCCAGTATATTGTAGCGCTAACAGAGAAGGCCGATTGACCGATTTGACTGTGTGGTGGATGAGGGTGGTGGATGGCCGTAATCCCATGACTCCATAGCCGAAGGTCGCGTGTTCAATCGCAGTGGTAGACACTCGTTTTCTATTTCAACTCTATCCCATATCTTAACCCTTAAGTTAACCAGTCGGAGTGAATGCCTAAACATCATGTTTTATCCTATCCAAAAGCTTTAACTCTTAACTTGACCATTCAGAACAATGCAGAGCAGGAGGAGCAACCCACGGTGTCAAAAACACTTTGTGTTTGGAGAAATGTGGATAAACGTCAGAATCTGAAGTTAAATTGATAAAACGGTGATATCTTGTTGGGCATCTACTGGGCAGAGAGAGGGCGAAGGGAGAGAGAAAGGGAGTGGATACAGCACGGACAGAGAGACTTTTATAAACAGGCATTCAAGGCAGAGAGGAGAGTGTCCGACATCAGTCTCTCTCTCTCTCTCTCCTCTTTATCCCACTGCTGCCCCTCTCTCTCTCTCTCTCTCTCTCTCTCTCTCTCCTCTTTATCCCACTGCTGCCCCCTCTCTCTCTCTCT
>NC_050570.1:27189899-27319899 GCF_013265735.2 Oncorhynchus mykiss
GCGGCAGCAGGCTCGTAAGCATTCATTCAAACAGCACTTTCGTGCGTGTTGCCAGCAGCTCTTCGCAATGCTTCAAGTATTGTGCTGTTTATGACTTCAAGCCTATCAACTCCCGAGATTAGGCTGGTGTAACCAATGTGAAATGGCTAGGTAGTTAGCGGGGTGCGCGCTAAAAGCATTTCAAACGTCACTCGCTCTAAGACTTGGAGTAGCTGTTCCCCTTGCCCTGCAAGGCTTTTGTGGAGCGATGGGTAACGATGCTTCGAGGGTGGCTGTTGTCGATGTGTTCCTGGTTCGAGCCCAGGTAGGGGCGAGGAGAGGGACGGAAGCTATACTGTTACACTGGCAATACTAAAGTGCCTATAAGAACATCCAATAGTCAAAGGTATATGAAATACAAATGGTATAGAGAGAAATAATCCTATAATTCCTATAATAACTACAACCTAAAACGTCTTACATGGGAATATTCAAGACTCATGTTAAAAGGAAAGTGTGTGCAAATGGAGTAAGGAGGTAAGGCAATAAATAGGCCACAGTAGCGAAGTAATTACAATTTAGCAAATTAACACTGGAGTGATAGATGAGCAGATGGTGATGTGCAAGTAGAAATACTGGTGTGCTAAAGAGAAAAAAAGTAAATAGAAACAATATGGGGATGAGGTAGGTAGTTGGTTGGATGGGCTATGTACAGCTGCAGTGATCGGTTAGCTGCTCAGATAACTGATGCTTAAAGTTAGTGAAGGAGATATGTCTTCAACTTCAGTGATTTTTGCAATTCGTTCCAGTCATTGGCAGCATAGAACTGAAAGGAAAGGCGACCAAAGTAGGTGTTGGCTTTGGGGATGACTAGTGAGATATATCTGCTGGAGCGCGTGCTACGGGTGGGTGTTGTTATGGTGACCAGTGAGCTGAGAAAAGGCAGGGCTTTACCTAGCAAAGACTTATAGATGACCTGGAGCCAGTAGGTCTGGCGACGAATATGTAGCGAGGACCAGCCGACGAGTGCATACAGGTCGCAGTGGTGGGTGATATATGGGGCTTGGGTGACAAAACGGATGGCACTGTGATAGACTGCATCCAGTTTATTGAGTAGAGTGTTGGAGGCTATTTGGTAAATGACATCGCCGAAGTCGAGGATCGGTAGGATAGTCAGTTTTACGAGGGTATGTTTGGCAGCGTGAGTGGAGGCTTTGTTGCGAAATAGGAAGCCGATTCTAGATTTAATTTTGGATTGGAGATGCTTAATATGAGTATGGAAGGAGAGTTTAACAGTCTAGCTAGACACCTAGGTATTTGTAGTTGTCCACATATTCTAAGTCAGAACCGTCCCAAGTAGTGATGCTAGTCGGGTGGGCGGGTGCGGGCAGCGATCGGTTGAAGAGCATGCATTTAGTTTTATTAGCTTTTAAGAGGAGTTGGAGGCCACGGAAGGAGAATTGTACGGCATTGAAGCTTGTTTGGAGGTTTGTTAACAGTGTCCAAATAAGGGCCAGATGTATACAGAATGGTGTCGTCTGCATAGAGGTGGATCAAGGAATCACCAACAGCAAGAGCGACATCATTGATACATACAGAGAAGAGAGTCGGACGATAATTGAACCCTGTGGTACCCCCATAAAGACTGCCAGAAGTCCGGACAACAGGCCCTCCGATTTGACACACTGAACTCTATCTGAGAAGTAGTTGGTGAACCAGGCGATGCAGTCATTTGAGAAACCAAGGCTGTTGAGTCTGCCGACAAGAATACGGTGATTGACAGAGTCAAAAGCCTTGGCCAGGTCTATGAAGACGGCTGCACAGTACTGTATTTTATCGATGGAGCTTATGATATCGTTTAGAACCTTGAGCTTGGCTGAGGTGCACCCATGACCAGCTCGGAAACCAGATTGCACAGTGGAGACGGTACAGTGGGATTCAAAATGATCCGTTTGTTAACTTGGCTTTCGAAGACTTTAGAAAAGGCAGGGCAGGATGGATATGGGTCTATAACAGTTTGGGTCTAGAGTGTCACACCCTTTGAAGAGGGGGATGAACGTGGCAGCTTTCCAATTTTTAGGAATCTCGGACGATACGAAAGAGAGGTTGAACAGACTAGTAATAGGGGTTGCGACAACGGCAGCGGATAATTTTAGAAAGAGAGTGTCCATATTGTCTAGCCCAGCTGATTTGTACAGGTCCAGGTTTTGCAGCGCTTTCAGAACATCTACTATCTGGATTTGGGTGGAGAAGCTGGGGAGGCTTGGGCAAGTAGCTGCGGGGGGTGCAGAGCTGTTGGCCGGGGTTGGGGTAGCCAGGGAGGAGATGCTCTTATTCTCCATGGACTTTACACTGTTCCAGAACTTTTTGGAGTTAGAGCTACAGGATGCAAATGTATGTTTTAAAAAGCTAACCTTTGCTTTCCTAACTGACTTGATGTATTGGTTCCTGGTTTCTACTTGGAATCATGTAGTAACCAAAAAAAGTGCTCAACAAATCAAAATATATTTTAGATTCTTCAGCCACCCTTGCACACGCTTTGCACACGCTTTGCATTTTGGTTCCAACGGCTGTGTGTGTTATATCACCGGCTGAGCGTCCATGGACGGTGGCAATTCAACATGTAGAATCACCAGGAAATGAAAAGACAATTTTTTAAACTTATTTAACTATGCAAGTCAGTTAATTAAGAACAAATTCTTATTTACAATGGCGGCCTACCAAAGACCTCGTGCGAGGGCTAGGGTTAAAAATAAAAATATAGGACAAAACACATCGCGACGAGAGAGACATGCGGCTGATGTTCTGTGGTCGTTATGGTGTGTCCCGTCTCTTATTGTAGTCTATACTGCACTCCTTAGTCACAACAACTTTAATATGCAGCGTGATAGGGAGGAAAGGCACCTCTCCTTTTTAAGGGAAGGATGTACCATACATTCATAACTCATGGGAAATATGACATTTAGGCTACGGCAATCTTTATGTGGCTCACGTGTGCAATTCAAAATTCAGATCCCTAGTTATCTAATTTTTGAAAAAAAAATGCTACTTTTAGAATGAGGGCCGTACTAGAAAAAAAAATTGCACATTTATCTATAGTGGTTCCTCCTTTAAAAAGTTGTGAGTTTACACCGCGGGACTTAGAGGTACCCAGCATCACAGCTTCATTACTCCAGACCACCACAAGGGAGAGTTAGAGCACTCATTATGCATTTGGGTCCCAAGGTTTTTATATGACCAATCATATCGAGTGGTTCCAATAATGAATTTGATGCGAGCCACCCGTCCCTGGTGGCTTTCTTCAACAAAGATGGCTGACAAAACATTACGGGGGAGCAGATGTAAGTAGTTATAACGTCAAAATGAGTCAAGCTAAAAATGTACAATTGAGAGGAATATGTTAGTTAATGTGCCAACAGTGTGCAACAATGCCTAATTCATAACCATTACAGATAAAACACATATACATATATATGATGCAATTACGATTTGTTTTCAGTCTATAAAAAAAACAAGTGCCATTTAAGATTAATTAATTGAAACTGTAATATCAACTGGTTATATTATATCTTCAAAAAAGGTAGTAACCTCAGCAGTGTGGCACTTGATTAGAAGCCTATGGCTGTGCAATGGCATAGCCTTGTTAATTTAGCAGACAATATGCTTTTATTTCCCCAGCCGTTATCACAGTCAAAACACCTATTTTATGGTAAGAAAATATGATGTAATATAACAGAATAGAACAGAAGAGTGTGAAGTGATTGGCTTATTGCGTCGGGAACAGTTATTCTCAAAGAGTGATAATTTGGAATGAGGCGCAATTTGGCAAATTGAAAGACATTTTTCAGGGTTACAAACTAAAATCTGTCTTTTCGATATACAGACATTCGATTTACTGTATTATGTTGGTCCTAGGAATTTTAACAATTCTACACTGAATTATGGCCATGGCATAGGTTTGGTGAGTAGGCCTAGGTTTAATGATTCTGATGAAAATATGCTCTGTCTTTATCAAACTAATGTTATTGCATATTGTCAGTGTGGAAACTGTCTATGTTGGGGAGGGGGGGGGGGGGGGGGAATGTAGCTTGGGTATCCCATCAGATAGATACATTTTTTTATAGGCCTTTATTTCTGTAGGCGCACACTTAGTGAGAGCCAGTGGAAAAGGAATTTAGCGAGCAGAACTTTGTGATGCTTGGCTTGGTTTATTTTTGTTTTGTCCTGCAAATACACATGTAATATGGAACACTAGAGCCAAAACAAATTAACATAGTCTTCAAGACAACATTTCATCACATAGTTTATGGTAATCTCTGATGTAACAGCGATAACACCGTACTAGTATAGCAGCAGGAAGTAGGGGTGCTGCAGCACCCCCCGAAAAATGTTTGTCATGCGATTGTCATTCTAAATGTATACAGTAAGAACAAAACCTTGTCCTCAAACATTTACATCAAAAGGTGCAAAGTTATGGTCATAGACAAAACATCCACATCAAATAAAAAAAACTACATTGATCAAATAACATGGAAAACAAACCGTTTTTGTGCAGTATTAATTTACCGTCCTTACAAACCACTTAATGTAAATTACTGTATTGTACATAGGCTGGTCATTAAGGTTAGATACTTGTAGACTTTCCATTACCATGAAGAGAAATAATGCACAATACAGTTATTAAGTGGTTTGTGATGGCTCAGTTGGTAGAGCATGGCGCTTGCAACGCTAGGGTTGTGGGTTCAATTCCCATGGGGGACCAGTGCAAAAAAGTATGAGAATGTAAGTTGCTCTGGATAAGAACATCTACTAAAATGTTAAAAGGAATGAATGGACCATTTCAGTTT
This sequence comes from Oncorhynchus mykiss, assembly GCF_013265735.2. Lineage (NCBI taxonomy): Eukaryota > Metazoa > Chordata > Actinopteri > Salmoniformes > Salmonidae > Oncorhynchus > Oncorhynchus mykiss. Next base: position 27,194,726 of record NC_050570.1, read on the forward strand.
ACACATAGAAATAAGTTGCATTTGCAAAGTATTTCAATAAACTGGAAAACATATCAAAGTATTTTTATATATCACAAGTATTATCAGATTAACTGTTTTGTACAGGAAATTATCAGATTGAAGTTACAAATGCTGGTTAACACAAATTCAAATCAATTCCGTTATAAAAATGATCACAAACGTAGTGCACTGGGCCTTTACTAGTCATATATTAGCGGACTGATAAAGACATCAGCGCCGGTTAAGAAAAAATATTTCTGCATCACACACCCCCACCAACAAATCCCAGCATCCCCACCCCCAAACTACTTCCCGCAGCTATGCGTACTATAAGCTCACTCCACAGCTTCAAATATCTTCACTAGGGTCGCTGAATTGCTAGCTTTTTGGCAACGCAACTGGCTAGCACGTGTTTGCAGAGCAGATAATCACTAGTTCAAGCCCAGTAAGAGGCCAGGGACAGTGAAAGAAGCATTACTGCTAAACTAGCACATTGACGCCAGTTATACAGCATCATATCACATCCATACCTGGTCCAGTCTTGTCCCAGCCACACACCATGGTTCCCATGCTGAGGCCCATGCCTTTGTACTGGTACACCATGTTGGCCAGTAGCTTGGAGGCGGCTGCCACAGAGATGCGTTCCTTGTTGCGGAGCTCGTAGACGCGGCACTGGCGGGCCAGCAGGCGCTCCCAGAAGCTGCAGTCAGCAGCCCCTCCAGCCATTGTGCCCAACAGGTAGGGGTTGATCTCTATCACCTTCTTCACTGTCTGGGAGGCGATGTAGGCGCCTGCTGTAGCCCTGGAGTCCACCGCCACGATCACACCATGCTGGAACTGTGGGGAAAAGGACATGGAGGCAGAAGTTAGACAATGGCTAGCCAAGGGGTAATAGCTAGGCCTATATAACCCTAAACTTGATTATTTCCGATGTCATTGTTTAAAGTTATTTTCAGAATAACTAGCAACCCTTTAAAGCAACCCTTGGGGCGGCAGGGTAGCCTAGTGTTTAGAGCGTTGGACTAGTAACCGGAAGGTTGCAAGCTCCAACCCCGAGCTGACAAGGTACAAATCTGTCATTCTGCCCCTGAACAGGCAGTTAACCCACTGTTCCACGGCCATCATTGAAAATAAGAATTTGTTCTTAACTGACTTGCCTAGTTATTAAATAAAGGAACATTTAAAAAAAATATTAGCTAACTAAGTTTAAACAAGAAGTAGCCTATATGACTAGCTAAAATGACCATTGGCATGAAGCAGTCATTTTTGCCTGTTTATGTGCTCATTTAATGTGTTGTTTATATCTTCAGTTGCCTAAGGACACGTACGCAGGGTTATAGGTAACTGGTAATGTGATCGCGTACACAGTTGACCAGTAAGAGTTAGCACAGGTGAGATGCGCTTGTTATGGAATGCACATCACGTTGGTACGGCAAAGCTTTGTTTTGGAACTATGTATTTAATATTCTGCATTTTTTTTTTTTTACATTAAACCTTTAAACCTAAATGGCTAGCCAACGGGGAATCCATTTGTAACGTTATGTGAGCGCGCGATTAATTGCTCTCAAACAATGGTTACTTATTAGCTAGCATATCGTGCAAACGGGTAAAAGGCGAAGCGAGACATCCCACTCTCTCATTCCTTCTGGTTTATGTACAGTAAACGAACTGAAATAAGCAGACCAGCCGCTAATGCGTTGGTGCCTAAAACCACCCATTAAGCAGACCGGAACTGATGTTTTCTTTTCCAATGGTAAACGGCCCGAGTGGGACATCTTCATTTATCAACCATATTTGGTAGCGAGTACACTTACTTTGAAGGCTAATGTGGTTGTGCCATGAAGGAATTGTATCTTTCTTTCTGGCCCATCTCCGTCAGAGCAGGCGGTTCTCACAGCGAAAGAGAGGTTATCTCCCCCTACAGACTCCAAACCCAACTCTGTTTCATACAAACTACTGCTGAAGCCACGACACTTGCGACCATAGTTTGAAAAGTCTACTGACTCACTCTGCAACACATTAGCAAGAGCCATCTTTAAACTAAGAATGATGAAAATACAACTTCCGTTGTTATCAAAACAGTTTTGCCGGTAAAGGAAATGCGTCACAGATTTGCAGTTTTGCACCTCGTTCAGTTTTCTTCGAGATGGTCCTCCAATAGTTCATTATCGACTTCACAATATCGATTACAAAAGTTCACTATGGGCTTATGTAAACATTAGCTTACCTATGATAAAGAAATACCCTTAAAAATGTGATGGTTCACAATGATGCAGTGTTAGATGCATGTCGTTTTTCTATTACTAAAGATCTCTGTCTGGACACAGTGAGATTTACCCATAGTCACTTCAATGCATTCCCCCCACCACCTCCCTTAGTATACTTAAACAATGAATGCCATCACAATTCTAATGTCACAATAATGTCATAAAAGCAGTGTTGGTTTATAGCAATTATGTTGCTAAGGTCTAATTTTCTAAAGACAAGAAACTTGTCATTCCAAGAACTTCATTTCCAATTTTCACTATGAAGAGGAAAGGTGTGAGTACAACATTCTTGTGGCGATACAGCTTTTTGATGTGTGGTTACTTCACAGACAAGATGGAGTTCATGCACATACAGTAAAATACAGAGAACTGCTAAAGCAAACAAAGATGTCAAAGACAAATATCAGGAACGTTTCAGAGATTACCTGTCTGCTGCTGACTCTGTTGAGTCTTGGAAGTCTCAACCCTACTACCCCAAGGAACCATGGATGTCCTTTGATGAGCCGGCGTACCCAGCAGAGACGTCCTGGACTTACTTCCCTTGGCAGATAGCGCCTCCTTCACCCCACCGCCAGCGCTGAGCCTCCAGCATGCGGAGAGATATGGACAAGGGAGATGAGCCAACCCCAGAGGTGAGCTTCCTTGACAACCTCTATGAGCTTTACCACAGATTTCCCATGTTTTCCTCTATGACAGGGCCCAGGGACAAGTGCCAAGCCTCCACCATGTGTTATGATATGGAGACGGCCTGCTCATCCTCATGCAACCTGAGCCGACCCAAGGGAAATCCTTCAGCTCCCCATGTTTGTCTCATTGATGAGGGGGAAGGGGGCAGACGCAAGTTTAGGACCAGGATGTGGCCCAACTTCTGCTCTGCAGTCCAGGGACATCTGAGGACCAGGTTGTGGCCCAACTTGATTTCTGCAGTCCAGGGACATCTGAGGACCAGGTTGTACTTGTGGCCCAATCTTCTTTCTGCAGTCCAAGGACATCTTGCATTCATCAATGACTTCTCAGAAAAATTACTTATCAGGAATAAAATATTTTCTTAACTCTGTCACAGTTGTCCGAGACTGATAAAATCAAGTACTCTAAATCAAGTGCTTCTAGCTAATCTAAGTCTAAAATGTGATTTCCTAGGTTACATATTGTGAATAATGTTGTTATTATACTTTCAAGCGGGTCCAAAAGGTTTTTAAAGTAAATTAAAACATGACCTCTGATGTTTATAAAAATGATGAACATTAATGTAGTCTAACATTTCATTTCAGTAATACTCTAAAAGGCTGCAATTATTGGCTCATATACATTTCTTATTTTCTTTCTTCTGCTAAGATTCTCTCTCCTCACACTAGCCTTCTTTATTACCCTAACTACCGATCTCCTCATCCCTTTCCCCCTCTCTGTTCCTCCTCTGTTCTTACCTTCCCTCCTTCTCTCTCCTTCTCTCTGCAATACTCCACACGTCTCTATGTGTGGCGCAGCCTCCCTGGCCAGTGAGAGGAGTTCCTCCACCGCAACCCTCCATCCTGCACACAGTAGGCATAGGGTGAACTGGAACCCACAGAGAACAGCTTTCCCTGCAGCCGTGTCCCGTCACTGCAGACATATTACAGGCTTGGGCCAGAGAGCACCTGCCTACCTCTACCTCCAGCAGACATTTCACTGTACTTGTGCACTTAACATAAATAATGGGAAACTTGAACAGTGCTGCCCACTCATGGCTGGTGAGAGGCACTGCCTCTTATCCTCTCCCTCTGCTTGAGAGATTGGTTCACTTGCAGCTGTCTTTGCCTTATCATCTGTTTCACTCCCCATCATTGATCTTTTCTCCTGACCCATCCACCTCTCTTCCATCACAGCCACACAGAGTGGCCGCCACACACAGCTCAGTGCCCTTAACGGGTGCATCATGTGGGTTAGCAGCTTGGCAGCACCAGCTGTGGACAGTCTCCTGGCATAGCGAAGCTGGTAGAGCCGGAGTTCCAGAGTCAGAATCCTTCTCCAGAGGGCACAGTCGGCAGACGTGATGGGGTTTTGTGCAATGTTTGGGTTGATTTGGGCAAACTGTATGGGGCTTTCACTGAGGTATCAATACAAAGATGCAGTGGGCTTCAACTGTAGCTCCACAACAAGTCACTGCTTGTTGTATCTCTGGTTCTCTTCCCAAAATGCAAGGAGGTGTTTTCCTGGTCTTTTCGAAGTGAAGCTGAAAAATTTCATCTGGAGGCAAGAAAAGAGTCCTTGAAACCATACAGGTCTGTTAATATGTAAATAACTTATTTATTGATGATTTATTTCCTCTCCAATGTCAATTATTGATTCTAATGTTTTTAGAATTTGAGAGTCAGTCAAGGTCTGTTTGTCTCTGAGAGTGGGGATGCACCGATTTAAATGTAATAAAAATTATAATTTTTACATAGTAAATGATCCCTCAGTTGTACTGTCTTAACAAGTAGCGCGACATCAATAGCATTACGTTACCTCATTACCGGGATGCATTAAATATGGAGTAAACCACGTCAGTCATCAAAAACTGTGCCTGAACATGATACCTGTCTCATAAATCATATTGGTATGCTGATTGTACTTGTGTTGATTTAGATTTATGAAATTAGATTGTGTCTGTAGTTCAGTCTATCTCCCTATTGTTGAGCCATAAACATGCACACCTGTGTTTAAAAAGTAGGCTGCACATTGGCCTGTGTACAGAGGCAGACTATGTGCCTGATGACTCATCCTGAATTTAAATTCACTGGGTTAGTGCTATCCGGAATCCTTGGGAAATTCCCTTGCCTAAACCCTTAACTTTACCCTAACCCTTACCAAACCCCCTTACTTTAACCATTTGAAATTTCAACTTCAATGAAGTGACTTCCAGGGGAGAACGACTGCCCCCTCATTGAAGCCATGAAGTTCAAGAATGACCGCGGTACTGCAGGCATTGTTTGCAGAAAACAGGATCCCCGTTATAGTGAATGGAAAAATGGCAATATTCGTGTTCAATCTTCATGTAAATAATTGTATATTTTTTAAGACAATCATGGTAGCAATAATTCCTTATATTACAGCAAATGTATGTCCTTGAACTGATTATTTTAAAATGGCACACAGAAGAAGTTATTAGGAAAATTTAGTTGCAGGCTAGATCAGTGCTGCCCTCTCTCATTGAGTAGCTGAAGTTGAAGGCCAACACTGTTCTTCATGCTGCCATTAGCAACTAAATGATCCTTGTAAGCTATTCTGTGTGCGATTTTAAAGTAGCCGGTTCAAGGACATACATCTGGTGTAATTGAAACAATTATTGGCACCATGATTGACTTCGAAACATATATTTATTTACACGAAGAATGACCACAAAGATAAAAGTAAAAGTAAAAGCAGGAAGTGTACCTTTCAACTCAACTGACATTATAAAAAATGCATTCCATTGCATGAGCCCCATCAGTTCGCATCATTTGAATTCACTTTCTACATTACCATGGCAATCCAGCATTAGTTGATAGAAAATTGATTGAATTGTTGCATCACAATGCCAGGCAGCCATTGTGAGTTTGCCCATCAGTGTACCAGTCAAATTGCCAGGGTTAGAGCTTCCAAGCCCATTCTTTTCATTTTCATTTCTATGATTAATTCTATAAATATGCAAATGTTGCTCTCTGCCCAGGTGTTCTCTGCAAAAGTAAAAGTCAGGTAGCCTACCTGGCACTGCATATACTACAATAGACTTGCAGAACAGGTGGCACCGTATAACTCCACCTGTCTCACTGAACTGATGAGTAGAGACAAGGCAACAGACAGCTGCATTTGGACAAAAAAAAAATCACATTATTTTAAGTTCAATGAATTCTAACCCCGAATTGATTGTGAATTTAATAACATTCGATTCAGTCCTGGAACAAATTCGGGAAGACAGAATGTCAAGAATTGCATGAAGTGCACTCTTGAAAATGAACATTTTTAAAACTTGTAACCCTTGTGGATATGCTATCACTGTTGTAATTTTGTTCTTGCTGGTAAGAAATACAAATGATTGACTTGAAGAATGCAAACAATTTCTGGGTAGTCTATTTAAATTAGTTGCAAACGTGTGTAAATATTTGGCTAGTGTGTGTATTACAGCTATTCATATCATTATGCTTACAGGCTACCTCCACACACCACTTTATTTTCCTCACAACTTACAGTATATCCACAAATGTCACATTAAGCTCCTGATTATTAAGTGTCACTCGTTTAAAATATTATATTTGTTCAACATATGATGTTTAATATGTAGATACCATACTAGGCCCACTATGCTTCTGGCACTGTTCATCAATTTAAATCTGAATGCATATACCAGTGTTAAAAATTCTAACAAAATAGATTATATTCCAGCCACACACTGCTAGTCACTAGTGCCAGAGGCATCTCAGAATGAATCTTACAAACAAGTTATACTAAGTGAGGAAAAGTCCTGAGGCTTTACTCATTATTTCTCTTGATTTGATAAAGGATCATACCCATGTATTATAGTTTGTTATGACAGACCATTCAAGGAGAGGCCTTCTGAACACCAAGCGAGCATATGATGGACATACTCCCAGTCACTATGTGAGTCTTCATCCCACACCACGTCTACGTCCTCACCCCCAGCTGGAGAGAGTACAGTGCTACATGATGATTCCATACAGTTTGACTAGGCCCCAGACATGACAGATGGCTCAGTGGTCCGAGTTAGGTACCAGTGCTCCAGGGCCTATGAGGTGGAAGTGGAGGTGGTGGTCTCCACACAAACCAAGACAGGAGTCCGGGTCTTCAAGATGAGATGGAACACATTCAGAAGCTCACATTCCCTCCAGACATGGCCTACAGAGAGGACTTCTTCATCAGGCACACATTGGACGTCCGTAATGTGATGGTTTGAGGAGCCTGGTTGGACCACCTTGACCAAGGCAATAGAGACAAAGGCAATGGGACCAACAGCACATACCATGGGTCCCTGGTGAGGTCATTCAAGGTGCTCCAGGCAGTACCGCCCTCTAAGAGTCCAGCCAGACTTACCCTGGGTGTCCCTCGTGGATGGCTGATCTGAGGTGGCAGCTGACCAGAGGCAGAGTCCGCCTTTGCCCACATGAGTCCGGTCATGTCTAAATCAACCAATCATGTTTTTGTATATGTGTGTTTCAATTAAACTCACCTGGCTGTCACTTGTACTTTGAACAGTTTAAGGTTCCCATGTGTTATGAATTTCCTACCAGAGGCTCTCAGCACACCATCTCACAGCCCACTCTAAGGGACACAAACTCTGCAACTTTCTAACTCCCGCAGTAGGCTCCCCACCCCCTCTGGAGCAAAACAGGCTAGGCTAAAGGTCGTAAACTGGCCCTTCACACCTCTGGTCCTGACCAAACCGTTTGTTTGCTCGGAGGTCATGGTTGCCAGGGGCCTAATCACACAGTGGGATCAGCCAATCAAAGGCAGTTATCTTTCTGTCTCCTTCAAGCAGTCACAGAGAGAGCAGCAAGCTTATCTCTATTCTGCACAACAACAGCTGGACTGGTATCTCTGAACTTGTGCGTGCACAAAGTGATTTGTGTGCCATTTGTATATTGTCCTTCGTAGTTTGTTCTTACTATTGTTGTATGCTGCCTTTGTTTATAGCTGTGTTGGAATATGTGCTGGTAGTATGTACATTTTCATACAGTCCTTCCCTTGTTAAAAAAACGTTTCTCTACTTGTGCTATAAGTTGTTGTATTGTGTATAGTGCATTCATTACCTGTTTCTCCTGTTTCAGAACCACTCCCATGCCACTACCTTTCCATGTTCATTTTATCAGTGATGGCTAGAAGGCCGGTGATGTCGACCGCTGAACGCCGCCCGAACAAGGAGAGGGACCGACTTCGGAGGAAGTCGTGACACAGGTTTGGATCTGACTTCACTCTAAATTGTATATTTTATTTACATTTATGACAAACTTCCTTACATTGTCATGGCAGCTGATCATTTGGATAATCTTGTGGACAACAAACTCTCTGCTTTTGTAATGACAATGTCACCTAGAATGAGTCACAACAACATGAATAGTTATAACCGGTATAATGCTAAATTAATTATACAGTTTTGTGGCCTCTTACACAGTGGGTTCATTTAAAGTTCAACTAAAAAAGTTGGGTGAATTAGCACTTTGAAAATGATAGCATCTGCCATCCAAAGTTTCTGACTCCAATTAACCTCCTTAGGTCAGTTACAGTAGGCTAAGATCTGTGTCTCTTTTCAAGGCTGACACCTCATTTCACTTACATTTTTGATTTCACTTAACAGATCAGTTTTCACACAGTTAAAAAAAGAAAAAGTCTTTCATAAACTAACACCCATTTGACCCTTTCTCCCCTTACTAGCTCTTATTTTGCTGATAGCTACTTTATTTAGGAGAAATGTACTTACTATGACTGTGATATGTGGTTGTCCCACCTAGCTAACTTAAGGTGAATGGACTAATTGTAAATCAAATCATAATTAATTGGTCGCATACACATATTTAGCAGATGTTATTGAGGGTGTAGCGAAATGTGTGTAAAAAAAAAAAAACACAAAAAAAATGGATAATGCAAAGTTGCTAGAAGCAGAGCTGTCATGTCTGTCAGAGTCATCTTCTTTACCAATCACTCTGGATAAGAGCATCTGCTAAATGACTAAAATGTACACATTGAAGTGTACTTTATTGTCTACATGCTTTCAAAGACGCTTTGAAAGATCAGCAAAAAAACATATGTAGAAGATGATACCAGTGGGTGGGTGTGTTTTGTGGATGCTTAAGGATGGATGCATAATCTAAGATGTAATCACAGTTTACAATGACACAAATCCATTCAATCTCCTCCCTGAGGCAGCCATGGAACAGTGACAGTGACACAGGAAATGGAATGTGAAAGATCTCATTAATCTCCTTTTCCCCAGGGTAACAGTGTCTATGTGGGTCTATCTGGTGCAGTGGTGTGACAAGAAGATCCTCCATCACGTTGATCAGAACAGTAAATATGACACTCCTCTGATGCAGCTCACTAACCAGGCGAGGCATAGCATGACAGCTTGTTGTGGATTCACCAGATAGGATGTCACTGTGTATTTGTCAGAGTTTTGCTCTCACTTGATACTTGTGATGCTATGCTAGGCTGTGAATGTGATGAAGCTGTCCTTGTGAGATAGGTCGTGGTATGATTGGATATCAACGTGCATTATGGGAGATGTACATTATGTCTTATGATTTAATAAAGGACATGTCATCATGTCTGCTGTTTAGGAGAGATCCTAATTCAGGTGTGTGTGGTGTCTGGGGGGAGATCAGGCATTCAGAGCCCACACATCTCTGACTCTCTGGACATGAATCTGACTAGACTTCTCCATACAAGGCTCTAAGGTACCATACAATTGAATTGAATACACTTTATTAATCCCACAAGGGACACTACAGCAACAACATACAGGATGTATGTGCTCCTAACCAACTATGCTATTTTGTTCGTTTCTTTGCATTGTTGTACCTTATTTTTGAACTTATTTTGTACAAAATGTTGCTGCTACCGTCTCTTATGACCGAAAATACTTCTGGACATCAGAACAGCGATTTACTCACCACGAACTGGAAGAAGCTCTTTCCTTTAACAAGTCTGACGAGAAGGATATACTGCTTCCCGGGAACAGGCCCAGATCCACGTCATTTACGTGAAGAATAGACGGAGGAAAAGAGGACGCAGGTTGGGCTGCCTTCTGAGAATCTGTAGGTGAGCGAGTAAATTCCCACTGCCATCTGTTCTACTTGCTAACATGCAATCATTGGAAAATAAAATTGATGACCTACGATTACCATTACCCTACCAACGGGACATTAAAAACTGTAATATCTTATGTTTCACCGAGTCGTGGCTGAACGACGATATGGATAATACAGCGCTGGCGGGATTTTCCTTGCACCGGTAGAACAGAGAAGAAGCTACGTCTGGTAAGATGAGGGCTGGGTGTGTGTATCTTTTTGTCAATAACAGCTGGTGCGCGATGTCTAATATTAAAGAAGTCTCGAGGTATTGCTTGCATGAGGTAGAGTACTTTATGATAAGCTGTAGACCACACTATCTACCAAGAGAGTTCTCATCTATATTATTCGTAGCCATCTATTTACCACCACAGACCGATGCTGGCACTAAGACCGCACTCAACCAACTCTATAAGGCCATAAGTAAACAAGAAAATGCTCATCCAGAAGAGGCGCTCCTAGTGGCCGGGGACTTTAATGCAGGCAAACTTAAATAAGTTTGGAAACACAGACTGGAATATGTTCTGGGATTCATCCAATGGCATTGAGGAGTATACCACCTCAGTCATCGGCTTCTTCAATAAGTGCATCGACAACGTCATCCCCACAGTGACCATACGTACATATCCCAACCAGAATCCAAGGATTACAGGCAACATCCGCATCGAGCTAAACGCTAGATCTTCCACATTCAAGGCGTGGGACACTAATCTGGATGCTTATAAGAAATCCTGCTATGCCCTCCGATGAACCATCAAACAAGCAAAGCGTAAATACAGGATTAAGATTGAATCCTACTACACCGGCTCTGATGCTCGTTGGATGTGACAGGGCTTGAAAACTATTACAGACTACAAAGGGAAACCCAAACGCGAGCTGCCCAGTGATGTGAGCCTACCACACGAGCTAAATGCCTTTTATGTTCGCTTCGAGGCAAGCAACACTGAAGCATGCACGAGAGCACCAGCTGTATTGGATGACTGGGTGATAACTCTCTCGATAGCTGATGTGAAGACACTTGCCAGTTGGTCCGCTCATGCTTTGAGTACACATTCTGGTAATCCATCTGGCCCCGCGGCTTTGTGAATGTTGACCTGTTTAAATCAAATGAAATAAATACATGTGATTTGATTTAAATAGGTCAACGTTCACAAAGCCGCTGGCAAGTGTCTTCACTGACATTTTCAACCTCTACCTGACTGAGTCTGTAATACCTAAATGTTTCAAGAAGACCACCATAGTCCCTGTGCCCAAGGAGTGAAGGTAACCTGCGTCGGTAGCCAAGAAGTGCTTTGAAAGGCTGGCCATGGCTCACATCAACAACATCCTCCCAGATACCATAGACCCACTCCAATTTGCATACCACCCCAACAGATCCACAGATGATGCAATCTCTATTGCACTCCACACTGCCCTTTCCCACATGGACAAAAGGAACACCTACGTGAGAATGCTGTTCATTGACTACAGCTCAACGTTCAGCACCATAGTGCCCTCAAAGCTCATCACTAAGCTAAGGACCCTGGGACTAAACATCTCCCTCTGCAACTGGATCCTGAACTTCCTGGCCGGCCGCCCGCAGGTGGTAAGGGTAGGTTACAACACATCTGCCAGCTTGATCCTCAACACGAGGGCCCCTCAGGGGTGTGTGCTCACTCCCCTTCTGTACTCCCTGTTCACCCATGACTGCATGGCCAGGCACGACTCAAACACCATCATTAAGTTTGCCGACGACACAACAGTGGTAGGCCTGATCACCGACAATGATGAGACAGCCTATAGGGGGGAGGTCAGAGCCCTGGTCATGTGGTGCCACGATAACAACCTCTCCCTCAATGTGATCAAGACAAAGGAGACTTTTGTGGACTACAGGAAAAGGAGGACTGAGCACGCCCCCATTCTAATCGACGGGACTGTAGTTGATCAGGTTGAGAGCATCAAGATCCTTAGTGTCCACATCACCAACGAACTATCATGGTCCAAACACACCAAGACAGTCGTGAAGAGGGCATGACAAAGCCTATTCCCCCTCAGGAGACTGAAGAGATTTGGCACGGGTCCTCAGATCCTCAAAAGGTTCTACAGCTGCAACATCGAGAGCATGACTGGTTGCATCACTGCATGGTACGGCAACTGCTCGGCCTCCAACCACAAGGCACTACAGAGGATAATGAGTACAGCCCAGTACATCACTGGGACCAAGTTTCCTGCCGTCCAGGACCTCTATACCAGGCGGTGTCAGAGGAAGGCCATAAAAATTGTCAAAGACTCCAGCCACCCTAGTCATAGACTGTTCTCTCTGCTACCGCACGGCAAGCAGTACCGGAATGCCAAGTTTAGGTCCAAAAGGCTTCTTAACAGCTTGTACCCCCAAGCCACTCTCTAACCTGAACAGCTAATCAAATGGCTACCCAGACTATTTGCATTGTCGTCGTCCCCTCCTCAACTGTTGTATTCAGCGCATGTGACAAATAAAACGTGATTTGATTTGACCTAGCAAGATGACTTCACCACAGGTATATTCCCTATAGGCTGCCCATTTCATGCAGGTGCCTTACTCAAACCTACATAACCTGCAGGTAGTTTGACTGCATCTCCAATTTTTGGGGTTTCATGTACAGTATCTACACCATACAGTTACTGCTGCCACTTATAATGAATTAGGCTGAGTTTACGAAACAAAGAGTTTTCACCCCACCACACCCCTCTGGATACTTATTTCTCCAATCTAAGGATCCAAATCACGTTCTGTGTTATTTATACACATTCACATTTCTCTCTTTACTCACCATCTTCTGAACCCTCAACCAATTTCATCGATATGATGATATAGCCTATGTCTCTGCCTCATATTTATGAACAGCTGCGATTTGAAAGAACCTTCCAAAAATATATATGAAGGCTTCAACCTTCTCTGTCTGTTGTAACGGATATTGCCGTAGCACACACAAAAAAATGAAGTCTACACATTGCATTGGGGCAAAAAAAATGGTGTTTTGTGTGATGATGTCATCTTTATAGTTATGCTGTCATATAGCCAAGAGTCTGCCTCCTGTTTAGCCGATGTTTGCAATGATATTGAAAAAAGAACATTCAATCGCTATTGTTTTCCTATCCGTGTCTTGCTTGTTTGTTATGCTGTGTAGGCTACATACTGTATAGCTTGCCTAAATAGCTGTATGTAACTCCCCTCCTGAAGAAATTACATGAAATTGCTAGACAACCTGTTTGTGTCGTGCTTAGGTTTGCAATAGCCTACTGTCACAACAGACAAATAACTAAGTTATTTGAGCCAGACGCCCTCCTGTTTTGGCTACCACCACCACTTTTTTTTTACCTTTATTTAACTAGGCAAGTCAGTTACGAACAAATTCTTATTTTCAATGACAGCCTAGGACCAGCAGGTTAACTGCCTGTTCAGGGTCAGAACGACAGATTTGTACCTTGTCAGCTCAGGGATTTGAACTTACAACCTTTACGGTTACTAGTCCAACTCTCTAACCACTAGGCTACTAGGCAGGTAATGACCGCACAACAGTCACCTGCTGTTATTGCTACTAATGGCACCTCTATCCTCAGCTGTATGTGTGACCCCTGACCCATGAATGACCCTTTTATGACCTCTGTGTATTTCAGGGTCATATTTACAGTCTGATTGGTGCACTGGGAGGCAACCATTAAGGCCTCATGCATTTGGGCTACAAACACAGACATGGAATTGACAAAGACTGACATGGGGTATGGTTACTACTCCAATGTTGGGGCACAGTCCACTATTGACCAAGGGATGGTATTGGAGCAACAGGTGAGTTTATAGAGAGAAATTATTGATTTTAGTTACTGTTATAGTTATACTGTGTTTGATGAGTATAACGTTAACCACACATTTCTTCTCATTCCAAGCAATCTATAACTCAGCACATTCGTATAAGCAACGAGGACCATCTGAACAGCCTGACTCATGAGACAGGTGACGCCTTTCAGTTTCTCAAACTTCAAGCTGACAGAGGAGACGTTGAATCACAGGTATATCAAAAGACTTATACATAATTTAGCTTTAGTTCTAGACTACAGTAGCTAGAAATGTCTTCTACGTCAAGTTAGGAAAGATCCAAGGGAATACATTTGAAAATGACATAACTCTTCCTTTATGCAGACACATCTAGCAAAGCTTCTGTTCTGGGGTGAAAAGGGTGTCTCTAAGGATGGAAGGAATGCAGTTAAGTGGTACGCTAAGAGTGCCATGGAGCTGGAGGATTCTTCAACCATGTATGACTACTCTATCTTATTACTTTAGGTAAGCATCATGTCCTATGCAAGTAGGGGACTTCAAATGGAAAGAACCCAAACCACTCAGAGAAGAATGAGGTAGGACCACAGCTCATTTTAAAAATCAACTTGAGTTTTAATTTGAAAACCTTTGACAGATTTATGAAAGGTCTAATAATCAGTGTGTTTCCTGTACTCCCTGTACTCCTCCCTGTATGGCCACTTGGTCGGGGCGGTGGAGGCAGCCTGGTACCTGTCCACAGGAAACCTGGACAGGGTCTCCCAGGACACAAAGAGGGCTGTGATATTAGTATTTTATCCTCTCAGTGAGTGAAGAGAGCTCCTGTTTGGTCCACTGCACCGAGCTAATTCAAGGACAGGTCTTGGGTATTTGCATATCTAAGAATAAGTGCCATGTCACAATGTGGCATAGAGAGAGAATGACCCTGCTTATTGTTGAGGCACACATGTCTTATGAATCCCCAGATGAAGCAGTTAGTGTCCCTCACATTTTCTTAGAGTCTAATGAGTAACGAGTTAGTTGATGCCAGAGTAAACCTTTAATCACTGAGGTTATTGTAGGTCATGGTAATAATGGTGTAATGATAATGTAATAACAATACTCAGCTGATTTCGATATGTGATGAACCTCCTTAGTGGTTCAATTAGGTTTTTCATGTATCATTTATTATCTGTTCTGTCCTCCAGCACGCTAAAACAGACCTGCGAGCAGAATGGTTACCTGGGATACGTGGTCAAGGAGGCTCTCCAAGCCTACCTCCAGTGCTCCCTGGTGAGAGAAGCAAAATAGACTCAAATGTTTCGGTGTGTGCGTGTGTTTGTGTGTGTGTATATGTGTACGTGTATGTGCGTGTGTGTGCGTGATTATTCTTCCTAAAGGGTTGAGGCTCTGGTGAGGTATGCTCTGGCAGCAGCAACAGGTCTGGTTGTGGCACAGAATAATGTTGCCTACCTATGTGAGGTAAGGAGTCTGGCATTTTAAATCCAATTTTCTTATGCAAAGTTACATCTCTCATAGTATCATCTCTCATATTATTCTAAAATAATTTAGTTCAGATGTAGAGACGCATTCATTTGAGACATACAAGGCCTTAACAGAAAGGGACGTGAATGACCATAAGCCATTATGATACCTTCACTTACACCTGAGTTACCACTCTTTTTTAATTGCAGGAAATGAAGGAGAGCTATGACTGTCAATGGATCTATTACAACCATTCCACAATGAACTATGCCCCACATGACTCTGGTGAGTTTTTGTCTTACAGACTACAATGTCATCACAAATCCTAGAGTCACTAGTGGAAAAGCTAGTTTACATAAAGCACCTGTCTCTCTGTTAGCCTGGTCCCATATCTGTTTGGGCTCATGCAAACTCCATTGATGTCATTGGCATGACCAGGGGTGACAAGGAGTTGGCACAGACTGGCACTCAGGCTATCTCTCTGTTTCCAGGTTTCCTGAAGATGGTCGACTACTACTAATCTAGCAGCATGCTTGGAACTGTTGATCAGGCCATATCAGTGTACAACAGATCAGCCCTTGCAGGCAGTTCCCAGGTGACTGTCATTTCCTGTATGCTATGATCAAGCCTCTATAATTCAGAATTACTCTTATGTAAAAGTAACCATCACAAGTTGTACAGATCAATACTCATTATTTTCCTCATGAATCCCCAGGGAATATATAAATTGGTGGTTTTGGCAGAGGAGGGATATGATTTCCCATTGATCATCAGAAACCAATTAAACCTACACTACATGGCCAAAAGTCGAACATCTCATTCCAGAATCATGAGCATAAATATGGTGTTGGTCCCCCTTTTGCTCCTATGACAGCCTCCACTCTTCTGGGAAGGCTTTCCACTAGATGTTGGAACATTTGTTTCGGGACTTGGTTCCATTCCATTGGGGCGGCAGGTAGCCTAATGGTTAGAGTGTTGGGACAGTAACCGAAAGGTTGCTAGAACAAATCCCCGAGCTGACGAGGTAAAAATCTGACATTCTGCACCTGAACAAGGCACCCACTGTTCCTCTGCCGTCTTTCTAAATAAGAATTTGTTCTTAACTGACTTGCCTAGTTAAATAAAGGTCAAATATATATAGTAAGATCAAAAATATTAGTGAGATCAAAAACTGATGTTGTGGGATTAGACCTGGCTTGCAGTTGACATTCTAATTAATCCCAAAGGTGTTCGATGGAGTTGAGGTCAGGGCTTTGTACAGGCCAGGAAAGTTCTTCCACACTGATCTCAACAAACCAAAATGTATGGACCTCGCTTTGTGCATGGGGGCATTGTCATGCTGAAACAGGAAAGGGCATTCTGCAAACCTTTGCCATAAAGTTGGAAGCACTAGAATGTCATTTTACGCTGTAGCTTTAAGATTTCCCTAGCTCAAACCATGAAAAACGACTCCAGGCGATTATTCCTTCTCCACCAAACTTTACAGTTGGCGCTATGCATTCGGGCAGGTAGTGTTCTCCAGCGAGCACGTTTCCACTGCTCCAGAGTCCAATAGCGGCGAGCTTTACACCACTCTATGCGATGCTAGGCATTGCACATGGTGATCTTAGGCTTGTGTGCGGCTGCTCGGCCATAAAAACCTTTTCATAAAGCTCTGACAAACAGTTCTTGTTCTGACGTTGCTTCTAGAGGCAGTTTGGAACTCGGTAGTGGGTGTTGCAACCAAGGAAAAGGCAATTTGTAAGCGCTACGCACTTCAGCACTTGGCGGTCCCGTTCTGTGAGCTAGTGTCGCTTACCATTTCGCAGCTAAGCCGTTGTTGCTCCTAGACGTTTAGACTTCACAATAACAGCATTTACAGTTGACTGTGGAAGCTCTAGCAGGGCAGACATTTGATGAACTGACTTGTTGGAAAGGTGGCATCCTATGACGGTGCGATGCTGAAAGTCACTGAGCTCTTCAGTACGGGGGGTTGTCAATGTAAATAGTCCGGGTGGCCATTTGATTAATTGTTCAGCAGTCTTATGGCTTGGGGGCAGAAGCTGTTAAGGAGCCTTTTGGTCCTGGACTTGGCGCTCCAGTACCATTTGCCATGCAGTAGTAGAGAGAACAGTCTATGACTTGGGTGACTGGAGTCTTTGGCAATTTTTTGGGCCTTCCTCTGACACTGCCTAGTATATAGGTCCTGGATGGCAGGAAGCTTGGCCCCAGTGATGTACTGGGCCATAAGCATTACCCTCTGTTGCGCCTTACAGTCGAACGTTGAGCAGTTACCATACCAGGCAGTGATGAAACCGGTCAGGATGCTCTCGGAGGTGCAGCTTAGAACATTTTGAGGATCTGGGGACACAGGCCAAATATTTTCAGTCTCTTGAAGGGGAAAGGTTTGGTTGTGCCCTCTTCACGACTGTCATGGTGTGTTCGGCCCGCCTTTCCTGTAGTCCACGATCAGCTCCTTTGTCTTGCTCACATTGAGGGAGAGGTTGTTGTCCTGGCACCACACTGTCAGGTCTCTGACCTCCTCCCTTTAGGCTGTCTCATCGTTGTCAGTGATCAAGCCTACCACTGTTGTGTCATCAGCAAACTTAATGATGGTGTTGGAGATGTGTTTGGCCACGCAGTCATGGGTGAACAGGGAGTACAGGAGGGGACTTAGCACGCACTCCTGGGAGGACAGTTCCACTCCGCTAGCGCGTCGTGAAACACCTTCCACGTCATTCATTATTTTCCATAGAACGCATAGTCCCTCGTTGATTATCCCTTACATATCAATGTAATAGTGAATCGTCTTGATGTCCACGTGAAATGATCACATCTCCAGCTCTTATGACCCTGTATGTATGAGTTATCTACATATTTATGCCACAAGGTGGTACTATTGGCTAACTTGATTATCTGTCACAAACTAGTTGTGTTCTAGCTAAAGCCTTAAGGTGAATACATCAGAGGAGGCTAGTGAAGGGAGGACGACTCATATTAATGGCTGGAATGGAATCAATGGAACCGTATCAATGACTTGGAAACCATGTGTTTGATATGTTTGATAAAGTCCCATTTATTTCATTCCAGACATTAAAATGAGCCTGTCCTCCGATTTAAAAAGACACTAGCCACCACTGGAATACTGTGCCGTTCTGCTCCTGACATATTTATTTATTGTTATTCATGACTGGTGAATTGATTCTGTGTCGCCAAGTGGACATCCCACCTAGACAACGTAGACATACTGCTGACCGTTCAGTAAAGGACAGGACAGGGACATCCCCTGTCATTCAAGCAGAAGTTAAGTGGACGGCAGGATCAGAATGATCCCATTAGAAGAGAAGACATGTCTAGAACTGTTAGAATGGCCCAGGGTCTACACTCTTAGAAGAATAAGATAATCCTTTTTAGTTTCAGGTGGAACCATTTTTGGTTCCAGGTAGAACTCTTTTGAGTTCCATGTAGAACCCTCTGTGGAAAGGATTATACATGGAAACAAAAATGGTTCTAGTATGGGACAGCCGAAGAACCGTTTTAGGTTCTAGATAGCACCTTTTTTTCTAAGAATGTATATTCATTTTATGTATGCTCCATGGCTCCCGAGCGGTGCAGCAGTGTAAGGCACTGCATCTTAGTGCAAGAGACGTCACTACAGTCCCTGGTTCGAGTGCACAATTGTCCCAGTGCCAGGGTAGGCCATAACTGTAAATAAAAATTTGTTCTTAACTGACTTGCCTAGTTAAATAAACACAGAGTGTTGGAGACTGCTGACCTGGCTCGGGGATACAATGGAATGGTTCAAAAATAAACATATCCAGGTGTTAGAATGGCCAAGTCAAAGTCCAGACCTGAATCCAATCGAGAATCTGTGGAAAGAACTGAAAACTGCTGTTCACAAATGCTCTCCATCCAACCTCACTGAGCTCGAGCTGTTTTGCAAGGAGGAATGGGAAAAAATTTCAGTCTCTCGATGTGCAAAACTGATAGAGACATGCCCCAAGCGACTTACAGCTGTAATCACAGCAAAAGGTGGGGCTACAAAGTATTAACTTAAGGGGGCTGAATAATTTTGCACGCCCAATTTTTCAGTTTTTGATTTGTTAAAAAACTTTGAAATATCCAATAAATGTCGTTCCACTTCATGATTGTGTCCCACTTGTTTTATATCTTTATGTTTGAAGCCTGAAATGTGGCAAAAGGTCGCAAAGTTCAAGGGGGCCGAATACTTTCGCAAGGCACTGTATTTCTAGACAGGAAATTGAAGCTTAGGTTACCGCAGAGAAATAATGTGATGCACTTGTTTTTCAAAAAAATATGCTTAAAAATAGATAATTCCAATTAATTAATTTATTGGTTGGAATGTTCCATAACAGTCCAGTAGGGCTCTAATATCAACAGTAATGACCCTGTAATTAAAAACATCAGTAGATAACCAATTGGCTTGGTGGATACAACCACAGGACCTGAAGTGAAAGCCTCAGCGGGTTGGTAAGAAAGGGAGAGCTCTGTTTAAAAATATATATATTTACCCCCTTTTTCTCCCCAATTTCGATCCTGTCTCATCGCTGCAACTCCCCAACGGGCTCAGGAGGCGAAAGTCGGTTCATGCGTCCTCCGAAACATGACCTGCCAAACAGCGGGTATTTCATTTTTTACAATTATTTTATTGAATATCCGAAACATACAATATACTTGCAGTGATGCTGCTCAACAACTGCATCATACCAGTCATCCAACAGATTCCCATTCAGAGCGATACACAGAAGCATCCAGGGTCAATGCCTTGCTCAAGAGCACATTGACAGATCTCCCACTAGGTCAAAAAATGTGAACCCGAACCCTCCAAGATCCCCCCACAGTTCTCGAATAGCTGTCCCTCAACCATTCGAGACCCCTCCCACAGTCCCCCCCAAGAATAAAAAATAAATACAATTAATTCCATTCCCCACCCCCAATAACCCCCTAATGCACCAACAACCAAGAGAAAGAACTAAAGAGAAAAAATAAAAAGACAAGAAAACAGTAAACAACAATGCAAAAAAAATATATATAATTTTTTTTTAAAGAAAGGACATCAAGGACAACTAAAATCATAACAGCAATGCATAACAGCAAAGGAGGACCGAGCACGCCCCCATTCTCATCGACGGGGCTGTAGTGGAGCAGGTCAGAGCTTCAAGTTCCTTGGTGTCCACATCAACAACAAACTAGAATGGTCCAAACACACCAAGACAGTCGTGAAGAGGGCACGACAAAGCCTATTCCCCCTCAGGAAACTAAAAATATTTGGCATGGGTCCTCAGATCCTCAGAAGGTTCTACATCTGCAACATCACTGCCTGGTACGGCAATTGCTTGGCCTCTGACCGCAAGGTCAGAGTAGTGTAGTAGTAGTGCGTACGGCCCAGTACATCACTGGTGCTAAGCTGCCAGGACCTCTACACCAGGCGGTGTAGAAGGAAGGCCCTAAAAATTGTCAAAGACCCCAGCCACCCCAGTCATAGACTGTTCTCTCTACTATCGCATGGCAAGCGGTACCGGAGTGCCAAGTCTAGGACAAAAATGCTTCTCATCAGTTTTTACCCTCAAGCCATAAGACTCCTGAACAGGTAATCAAATGGCTCCCTAGACTATTTGTATTATCTGCCCCCCAACCCCTCTTTTTATGCTGCTGCTGCTCTCTGTTTATCATATATGCATAGTCACTTTAACTATACATTCATGTACATACTACTTCAATTGGGCCGACCAACCAGTGCTCCAGTACATTGGACGGCTGCTAAATTGTAATTATTCGCCTACCTCCTCATGCCTTTTGCACACAATGTATATAGACTCTTTTTTTTCTTTTTTTCTACTGTGTTATTGACTTGTTTATTGTTTACTCCATGTGTAACTCTGTGTTGTTGTCTGTTCACACTGCTATGCTTTATCTTGGCCAGGTCGCAGTTGTAAATTAAAACTTGTTCTCAACTAGCCTGCCTGGTTAAATAAAGGTTAAATAAAAAAATAAAATAAAAAATTGGCTAACCGGGCTGTCTGCATTGTGTCCCACCCACCACCCGCCAACCCCTCTTTTATGCCACTGCGACTCTCTGTTCATCATATATGCATAGTCCCTTTAACCATATCTACATGTACATACTACCTCAATCAGCCTGACTAACCGGTGTCTGTATGTAGCCTCGCTACTGTATATAGCCTGTCTTTTTACTGTTGTTTTATTTCTTTACATACCTATTGTTCACCTAATAGCTTTTTGCACTGTTGGTTAGAGCCTGTAAGTAAGCATTTCACTGTAAGGTCTACACCTGTTGTATTTAGCGCACATGACAAATAAACTTTGATTTGATTTGATTTCTCTCTTTCGTTCTTTATTTCGTTCTGTCTCTCGGAGGACCTGAGCCCTAGGACCATGTCTCAGGATTACCTGGCCCGATGACTCCTAGCTGTCCCCAGTCCCCTGCTCCAGTTTCAACTGTTCTGCCTGCGACTATGGAACCCTGACCTGTTCACCGATTGTGCTACCTGTCCCAGACCTGCTGTTTTCAACTCTCTAGAGACAGCAGGAGCGGTAGAGATACTCTGAGTGATCGGCTATGAAAAGCCAGCTGACATTTACTCCTGCGGTGCTGACCTGTTGCACCCTCGACAACCACTGTGATTATTATTATTTGACCCTGCTGGTCACCTATGAACATTTGAACATCTTGGCCATGTTCTGTTATAATCTCCACCTAGCACAGCCAGAAGAGGACTGGCCACCCCTCATAGCCTGGTTCTCTAGGTTTCTTCCTAGGTTCTGGCCTTTCTAGGGAGTTTTTCCTAGCCACCGCGCTTCTACACCTGCATTGCTTGCTGTTTGGGGTTTTAGGCTGGGTTTCTGTACAGCACTTTGAGATATCAGCTGATGTAAGAAGGGCTTTATAAGTACATTTGATTTGATTTGAACAGATTGCGAGTTGAAGATAAATACTATTACTTAGAGTATTAGTATATTAGTAATTGACTGACCCGGTCTCTCCAGATCTCCTAACAGTACTATTTCTAGGGTCAATTTTAGATCAATTCTATGAATTTTCAGCCATTCCTGAACCTGAGACCAGAAACAGGCTACCTGAGGGCAATACCAAAAATAAATGTTCTATTTATTCTGTATCCTCACAACAAAATATGCAGAGTTTCGATGATTTTATGCCCCAAATATTCAATATTTTGTTTGTGGCAAGAATTCTATATAGTACTTTCAGCTGAAAAGCACAAAGTCTTGAATCTTGCGTTGTTTTATATATCAACTCATACACCCTGTACCATGGAATCGGTACATCAAAAAACTCTTCCCAACTATTTTGCAATCTGTATGGCACAGTTGTCAACATCCTGGTCCTCAAATTAAACTGGTATACTTTCCTATTTATGCTATTTTTATTCCTCCACCAGTTTTGATCCTTTGTATTGGGCAGACAGACCAGTTCCCTACCTCCTCCCACTGCCACCTGCCTCCTCCATTTTTGGGGTAGTGCTGTAATCAATTGGTTGTACTCTTGGATTGAGCAACCTTCCCGTACAATTCTGATAACTCCATTGAAGGACATATCTCTGTCATTCCAATTTACAATATAATTTAAGAACAAACTATACTTCTCAAACATCTTTCCCATAAATACAGGTATTTTATCAACCAGCACATTTGAGTTCAGCCATAAAATTTGTTGTAATATCTTTTCAGGGGGATGAAATTGAAATTGTAGCCAGCTCTGCAATGCTTGTTTGAAAAAGAGAGATACTTTGAAAAAAGTATCATTTTCAATTAATCGAAAATGAGACATGGCAATATGCACAAACAATGGATGAGCTTTTCTTAGTAATCTACTTGAGAACCATTTGGGGTTCAAGTAAAGGTGAAGCTTTTAGATTGAGATTTAGTGCTTTTATATTTAATAATCTCAACCCACCCAATTCATATTCATTATATAGACAGGCACATTTTAGTTGCCGATAGCAACCCCAGATAAAGCTAAATATTTTTTTCTCATCTGATTTGAAAAACGAATCATCAGGAGTAGGCAGCGCCATAAGTAAATGAGTAAACTGAGATATGACTAAGGAGTTAATCAAGGCAATTTTTCCGTAAATAGACAGTTATTTACCTATTTACAAGTTTTCTATTGAAATTCATTGTGGAGAGATGATTTATATATTTTGGGATATGAATACCAAGTATGTCTACTTCACCATCAGCCCATTTTATGGGTAAACTGCAGGGTAATGTAAAAGTTGTATTTTTTAAGATCCAATATGTAATATTGTACACTTATCATAATTAGGTTTTAGTCCAGAGAGTACAGAAAAGTTATCTACAGTGAGGGAAAAAAGTATTTGATCCCCTGCTGATTTTATACGTTTGCCCACTGACAAATAAATGATCAGTCTATAATTTTAATGGTAGGTTTATTTGAACAGTGAGAGACAGAATAACAACAAAAAAATACAGAAAAACGCATGTCAAAAATGTTATAAATTGATTTGCATTTTAATCAGAAAGATTTCTGGCTCCCAGGTGTCGAGCTGAGATTAGGAGCACACTCTTAAAGGAATTCTTCAATCAATCAGATTCAAAACTCTCCACCATGGCCAAGACCAAAGAGCTCACCAAGGATGTCAGGGACAAGATTGTAGACCTACACAAGGCTGGAATGGGCTACAAGACCATCGCCAAGCAGCTTGGTGAGAAGGTGACAACGGTTGGTGAGATTATTCGCAAATGGAAGAAACACAAAATAACTGTCAATCTCCCTCGGCCTGGGGCTCCATGCAAAATCTCACCTCGTGGAGTTGCAATGATCATGAGAACGGTGAGGAATCAACCCAGAACTACACGGCAGCTGGCAGCTGGCAGCTGGGACCATAGTCACCAAGAAAACAATTGGTAACACTACGCCGTGAAGGACTGAAATCCTGCAGCACCCGCACGGTCCCCCAGCTCAAGAAAGCACATATACATGCCCGTCTGAAGTCTGCCAATGAACATCTAAATGATTCAGAGGACAACTGGGTTGTGGTCAGATGAGACCAAAATTGAGCTCTTTTGCTTCAACTCAACTCGTCGTGCTTGGAGGAGGAGGAATGCTGCCTATGACCCCAAGAATACCATCCCCACTGTCAAACATGGAGGTGGAAACATGATGCTTTGGGGGTGTTTTTCTGCTAAGGGGACAGGACCTCACTTCACTGCATCAAAGGGACAATGGACAGGGCCATGTACCGTCAAATCTTGGGTGAGAACCTCCTTCCCTCAGCCATGGCATTGAAATGGGTCGTGGATGGGTATTCCAGCATGACAATGACCCAAAACACACGGCCAAGGGAACAAAGGAGTGGCTCAAGAAGAAGCACATTAAGGTCCTGGAGTGGCCTAGCCAGTCTCCAGACCTTAATCCCATAGAAAATCTGTGGAGGGAGCTGAAGGTTCGAGTTGCCAAACGTCAGCCTCGAAACCTTAATGACTTGGAGAAGATCTGCAAAGAGGAGTGGGACAATATCCCTCCTGAGATGTGTGCAAACCTGGTGGCCAACTACAAGAAACGTCTGACCTCTGTGATTGCCAACAAGGGTTTTGCCACCAAGTACTAAGTCATGTTTTGCAGAGGGGTCAAATACTTATTTCCGTCATTAAAATGCAAATCAATTTATAAACATTTTGACATGCGTTTTTCTGGATTTTGTTGTTGTTATTCTGTCTCTCACTGTTCAAATAAACCTACCATTTCAAATTATAGACTGATAATTTCTTTGTCAGTGGGCAAATGTACAAAATCAGCAGGGGATCCAAAAATGTTTCCCTCACTGTATATCTTCAATGAGACATTGCAAGGATCTAGCTTGTGGACTTAATATAAAACTTGAGTCATCGGCATACATGGACACCTTTGTTTTTAGGCCTTGGATTCCTAATCCTCTAATGTTGTTATTAGATCTGATTTTAATAGCTAGCATTTTGTTGGCCATAACGAAATAGATATGGTGACAGTTGGACACCCTTGTTTAACTCCTCTTGACAATTCAAAACTCTATGAGAAGTAGCCGTTATTTACAATTTTACACCTGGGGTTGCTATACATTATTTTTTACCCATTTCATTAAGGAATTACCGAAATTGAAAAGATCCAGGCATTTATAAATAAAATTCTGTCTTACTTTATCAAATGTCTTTTCAAAATCCATTATAAATACCAGGCCTGGCTTCTTAGATGTTTCATGATGTTCTATTATTTCTAGTAGTTGTCGTATATTATCTCCAATGTATTGTCCATGTAAAAAAACCTGTCTGATCAGGAGGAACAATACCTGGTAAAACCATTTGAATTCTGAGTGCTATGCATTTCGCTACTATTTTTGCATCATACATTAAAGTGTAATGGGCCTCCAGTTTTTTAGATAGACTGGGTCTTTATATTTGCCATCTGGGTTGTTTTAATAATAGAGAAATCAAACCTTCCTGCTGAGTACCTGACAGACTACCATTTCTATAGGCGTAGTTAAAACAATCTAACAATGGAGCTTTTAGTATATCAAAAAAGGCTTGATATACCTCTACCGGTATGCCATCAAGCCCTGGGGTTCTTCCAGACTGATAGGATTTAATAGCCTCAAAAGTTCTTCCTCTGTAATTTGGCCTTCGTACTGATCTTTCTGTACATTTGTTAATTTTCCATTTTGTATATTATTTAGAAATAATTCCTTACCGTAATCTTCATTCAGTGGGAGAGGATGAGAGGGAAAATAGCTTCCTCTTTTAAAATATCATTCGGAGAATCATAGGTGACTCCATCTTCAGTAACGAGTTTCTGCAAATAATTTTTGTTACCGTTCCTGTTTTGGAGATTCAGGAATAATTTTGTGCATTTTTCTCCATATTCCATCCAGTTTGCTTTATTTTTGTAATAGATTACATTAGATTGTTCTTGAATAAGTTCCTCAAGTTCTTTTTGTTTTTCCTCTAACTTATTTTGTATCTCTGTAGTATTGTTTTAATGATATCTACCTGTACTATTAATTCATGGATTTCCATTGTTAGTCTTGTCTCTTTAGCCAGAAACTGCTTTTTTAAAATTATTGATGAATATTGAATTGAATGACCTCTGAAGGTACATTTAAAGGTATCCCAAACAATGAGGGGATTTGCTGGACCTATATTATACTGGGAAAATGCAGTTATAAATTGTTTTGTCTTATTTAAAAATAAGTTGTCCTCCAGTAAACTTTGATAAAATGTCAAATATCCGCGTCCATGTGGAAAATCTATAAGAGTTATGTGAATGCCAATTAGATGAGGATCCAATCGCATTCTGTCTCCTATTAAAACTATTTTAACCTTTGATGCAAGTGAGAAAGAGACAAGAAATTAGTCAAGAAAACTAGCTTAATTAAGTCTCACCCATGTATATCTCACTAAGTCAAGTTTTTTTAGTCTCCAAATATCTACTATTTCTAATGTGTTCATAATATTTGTGATTTCCTTAAGGCCACGGTGATGATAGTTTGTAGAGTGATTACC
This sequence comes from Oncorhynchus mykiss, assembly GCF_013265735.2. Lineage (NCBI taxonomy): Eukaryota > Metazoa > Chordata > Actinopteri > Salmoniformes > Salmonidae > Oncorhynchus > Oncorhynchus mykiss. The sequence continues at coordinate 27,221,581 of NC_050570.1, forward strand.
TTTACGGTCCATTGAGGTACTTAACACTGTGTTATAGTCTCCTACCATAATGATTTGATAACTTGTTGCCTGTAAGTTCAATAAATTGGTATAAATGTTTTTGAAGACGTATGTATCATCCTGATTTGGACCATATAGATTAATGAGCCAAATCTCTTTTTTTCGTCCACTTTCATATTCAAAAGGATCTACGATCTATTAACATCATTGAAAAACACATCTTTGCATTTCCATAGCAATTGATGTTTCACATGATCATGAAAGATACCTTGCATTACTGTAGAGACGGCTTCACTACAGTACAAATGTATTCCATACAATATGTTATTATTCAGCAAATCCTCCAATTCTGCTATCTTTCCCTTGCTTGTTGTAAACATATATCAACTTGTAGACAAATACATAACAAAAGATAGACAAACAATAAACATATTATATTATAAAACAGTTCTCGACAATAGAGAGAGAGGGAGAGAAGAGAAGAGAAAAGTGAGAAAGAGAGAGAGAGAGAAGAGAGCGAGATCAGGTGTGTGTGTGTGTGTGTATGTATTTGTAAGCGAGCATGTAATTGAGTATGTGTGTGTTCATATCCACTTCATAGTGTTCAGATATTTTTACAGTTCCCATACTTTCTTTTTTTCGTAACCTGAAGTCCCTGTAGAATTTAGTACAGCCATGGTGTTATGGAGCTGTCTCGGAATAGCTGTCCATCTATAAAGAGTTTGTCCAGAATGAGAAAGGCACGCTTACCCTTCTCCCTTTGTTGCCTTTGTACCGGATACAGTCTCTTACGACGTTCGTTTATCTTCCTTGGAAATTTGTAATTGAGCCCGAATTTGGTCCCTTTAAGCTCCCTTCCCCTGCTTTTGATCAGCTCCTTTTGTTGGTAGTGTTCAAATTTAGCAAATTTTGCGATAATCGTTCGGGGACCCTTGGTCTTGTCACTATAAGCTCCAAGTCTGTGTACTCGGTGGAAAGCCACCTTGTTTACAGTCTCTATAGGAAGTTTCAAGGTGGATTGCATGAATTCTCTGATCGCGCCCTCTGGATTATTAGTTGCATCCTCAGGAATCCCAGAAAAAAAAATATTTTCACACATGCTACGACTTTGTATGTCTACTCCTTCATCACCCTGTTTTCCCTGAGTAGACAATCCATGTTGGAATCGTGGATTTTTACCTTGGCTGTGAGTGCCTTGCTTCTTAACACCCACTTGCCTGCTGCACCAATGTGTCGGAGGAAACACCGTTTACCTGATGACTGAGGTCAGCCTGCAGGTGCCTGGCCTGCCATAAGGAGTCTCTAGAGTACACTGAGACAAATAAAGCACCCCAAGCCAAACCCTCCCCTAACCTGGACGACGCTGGGCCAATTACGGCCTGTTGTTTTACAGCTCAGGATCGAACTGAATCTGTAGTGACGCCTCTAGCACTGCGATGTAGTGCCTTAGGCAGCTGGGCCACTTGGGAGTCCCCCAAAGAAGAGCTACTACTAGAACAGATCTCTCCTTTCGGGGCCCCTCCTAAATGTCTGTCTGTCCAAGGCCGATCATATGGACTGGCTTATGCTGGTTAACTTATGGTGGTGGAAAATATACTCAATTGTCATACTTGAGTAAAAGTAAAAAGTAAATGCTATACATCAAATTCATTAAGCAAACCAGAAGGCACACTCCAACACTCAAGACTTAATTTACAAATGCAGTATTTCTGTTTATTGAGTCCACCAGATCAGAGACAGTAGAGATGACAATGTGTTATATTAATAGGTGTGTGAATTGGACCATATTGCTGTCCTGCCTGAGTATTCGAAATGCACATATTTTCTTTAGGAATGTAGTGGAGTAAAAGTTGTCAAAAATATAAATAGTCAAGTAAAGTGCAGATACCCCAAAAATCTACATAAGTAGTACTTCAACTGTAAAGTCTGGTGGAGGAGGAATATTGGTCTGCAACTTTTTTTCATGGTTCGCGCTAGGCCCCTTTGTTCCAATGATGGGTAATATTAGAGCTACAGCATACAATGACATACTAGACGATTCTGTTCTTCCAACTTTGTGGCAACAGTTTGGGGAAGGCCCTTTCCTGTTTCAGCATGACTATGCCCCTGTGCATAAAGCAAGGTCCATACAGAAATGGTTTGTCGAGATCGGTGTGGAAGAACTTGACTGGTCTGCGCAGATCCCTGACCTCAACCCTATTGAACACCTTTGGGATGAATTGAATTGGAACACCGACTGCGAGCCAGGTCTAATCGCCCAACATCAGTGATCGACTTCACTAATGCTCTTGTGGCTGAATTGAAGCAAGTCCATCCAACAATGTTCTAACATCTAGTGGAAAGCCTTCCCAGAAAAGTGGAGGCTGTTATAGCAGCAAAGGGGTGACCTACTCCATATTAATGCCCATGATTTTGGAATGAGATTATGAAATAGCAGGTGTCCACATACCTTTGGTCATGTATTGTATGTGTGTGAATGAGGCAGATATGATTGTGTTCTGTGAAACAAACTAATGCCCGACCATACTGTGATGAACATGTAGATACAGTACTTCACTGTTGCTCTCTGATTTTCAGATAAGGACATCGTGTTATGGTGACGTTAGAGCTGGTACTATGTTGGGTAATTTATAGGAACTAAACAGCAGTATAATTTCTAGTATTTCTCCCCTCCCCCCTTGGTACTTCATTGCCAACAAGCACTGTGACCAGAGTAATAAATGTGACATTTTGAATTGCTCTCAACCCTACACCTTGTAATAATATTTGTGTTTAGTCAAACCCTCTTAATATTCCCACGGGCAACCATTGTAACCAAAGATTGAGTCAATGCGTGGTCTAAGCTATGCATTAAACCATAGCCTGTAAACTGTCCTTTCATTAAAAAAATAGTACATGTGATTGCCATATTATTTCAAGATTATTGCTATTATTTGAAACAGCGGAGTATTTAACTCTCTATCCAATGTTATCACCAGTGCCAGAACTCTCAGAAATAAAAGTGTCAAAGAGCTCTATTCAGTCCCTATCAGTGTACAGCGTGATTGAAATTTAAAGGCAATGTTCCTGCATTCTCGGACACTGCATTCACGGTAAACGCTGCATACATCCTCAATGGGAAATGACCTTTACATTTCTATCACACAATTTGTAACGCTTAAGCGACTGAATAAAGCCCAAAGTCTCTGTTATCAACTCATTAGATACAGTATCAGCTACCCATTATAACAATTTTCCAATTCTGCAATGTGGTCTCAGAGCATTTTATATTATTCTGTAAGTAAATCCGAGACACTCCATTTAGTATGATATGTTATGTTTCGTATGGTACGTATACATTTTTTGGTCTATGAGACCAGTATGGATTATTATGTATTAATTATCTACCCCAAACTAGAAGGCAAAAGCCCACCTGACCTGTTTTTAGCGATAAACACATAGTCTGAAATTATAGATTGAATTGGTAACGTGCAAATGGCCTATTTGAGAAAACATAACAATGATAACCTTGTATTTGGTTTTCTGATCTGCTGCCATTTGTAGCAATTGATTTAGTAGTTAACTATAAAGTGCTATCACCATGAGTCACTCATGAAGTGCACCTTGGCTTGAGCACCATAATCAGGACTGGTCTCCCAGGTGAAATATCTATGGGTCAAAGGATGCAGGGCAAAGTCCTGCCCAGGTGGCTACTGTCTAAAAGCACATCAGATACATTTCACATATTACTATCAGTAGTACAGTACCAGTCAAAGTTTGGACACACCTAATCATTCAGTGGTTCTTCTTTATTATGACTATTTTCTACGTTGTAGAATAATAGTGAAGACATCAAAACTATGAAATAACACATATGGAATCATGTAGTAACTAAAAAAAGTCTTAAAAGTAGCCTTCTTCAATGTAGCCACCCTTTGCCTTGATGACAGCTTTGCACACTCTTGGCATTCTCTCAACCAGCTTCACCTGGAATACTGTTCCAACAGTCTTGAAGGAGTTCCCACATATGATGAGCACTTGTTGGCTGATTTTCTTTCACTCCAACTCATCTCAAATAATCTCAATTGGGCTGCTGTCAGGTGATTGTGGAGGACAGGTCATCTGATGCAGCACTCTGTAACTCCTTCTTGGTCAAATAGCCCTTACACTGCCTGTAGGTGTGCTGGGTCATTGTCCTGTTGAAAAACAAATGATAGTCCCATTAAGCCCAAACCAGATGGGATGGTGTATTGCTGCCGAATGTTGTGGTAGCCATGCTGGTTGAGTGTGCCTTGAATTATAAATAAATCACTGACAGTATCATCCAGCAAAGCACCCCCCCACACCATCACACATCTTCCCTCATGCTTCTCGGCGGGAACCTCACATGAGGAGATCATCCGTCTCACAAAGAACCAAAAATCTCAAATTTGGACTCATCAGACCAAAGGACAGATTTCCACTGGTCAAGTCCATTGCTTGTGTTTTTTGGCCCAAGCAAGTCTCTTCTTCTTATTGGTGTCCTTTAGTAGTGGTTTCTTTGCAGCAATTCAACCATGAATGCCTGATTCATGCAGTCTCCTCTGAACAATTGATGTTGAGATGTTTGTCTGATGTCTGTTGCTTGAACTCCATTAAGCATTTATTTGGGCTGCAATTTCCGAGGCTGGTAACTCTAATGAACTTATCCTCTGCAGCAGAGGTAACTCTGGGTCTTTCTTTCCTGTGGGGTCCTCATGAGAGCCAGTTTCATCACAGTGATTGATGGTTTATGCAACCACACTTGAAGAAATGTTATTGTTATGAAATGATCCTTTATTCATTGACCTTCATGTCTCAAAGTAATCATGTCTTAAAGTTTTAGGGCCATCTCCTGTACACCACCCCACCTTGTCACAACACAACCGATTGGCTCAAACACATTAAGAAGGAAATAAATTCCACAAAATAACTTTTAACAAGGCACACCTGTTAATTGAAATTCATTCCAGGTGACTACCTCATGAAGCTGGTTGAGAGAAGTGTGCAAAGCTGTTGTCAAGGTAAAGGGTGGCTACTTTGAAGAATCTCAAATATTAACTTTTTTGGTTACTACGTGATTCCATATGTGTTATTTAATAGTTTTGATGTCTTCATTATGATTCTACAATGTGGAAAATAGTAAAAATAAAGAAAAACCTTTGATTGAGTAGGTTTGTCCAAACGTTTGATTGGTACTGTATATATTTATACAACCTCCCATAAACTAGCTACAGCAAAAGAGCACAACCCTCCAGGGGAGACCAATCTACTGTACCTTTAGCTTACATTTATGCGTTATCAATAACAGGGCAGCAGGTAACCTAGTGCTTATGAGCATTGGGCCAGACACCGAAAGTTCTCTGGTTTGAATCCCCGAGCCAACTATAGAAACATCTGTTGATGTGCCCTTGAGTACCTAACAGTAATTGCTCTTGTAAGTCGCTGTGGATAAGAGCAGCTGCTAAACGTAATGACCAGGTATTGAGTTGCATTCCCCCCCACCCCTTTTGCCCTCGGAGCAACCTCAATTCGTCGGGACATGGACTCTACAAGGTGTCAAATGGTTCCACAGGGATGCTGGCCCATGTTGACTCCAATGCTTCCCACAGTTGTGCCAAGTTTGCTGGGTGTGCTTTGGGTGGTGGACCATTCTTGCTACCCACGGCAAACTGTTGAGTGTGACTAACATAGTAGCGTTGCAGTTCTTGACACAAACCATTGTGCCTGGCACCTACTAGCATACCCCGTTCAAAGGCATTTGAATATTTTGTCTTTCCCATTCACCCATGTCTCAATTGTCTCAAGGCTTCAAATCCTTCTTTAACCTGTCAACCTCCCCTTCATCTACACTGATTGTAGTGGACTTAACAAGTGATATTAATAAGAGATCATAACTTACACCTGGATTCACCTGGTCAGTCTATGTCATAAAGAGCAGGGGGGTAGGGGGTGCAATTCAATATTAGGGAGGTGTTCCTATTGTTTAGTATACTCAGTGTATATACAGTGGACGTTTTGGTGATGTTTTCCTACAAGATGTGCAGGCTTACACCACATGATACAGTATCACCGAAACAGAGACTGGTTAACTCCATAAAGCCAAAGCAAACTTGGAGAATTACATACATGTTACAAATAGGTTATATATGTCTTACAGATGGATATGTTAACTGTGTTAGAGCTGTGTGGCTTTCATAGTTTCCTTGGAGGTCTCTTGCGGCTCATCGTCTCTGGTTAGGACTGGGTTATCATATATCTCCAGACTCTTCTTCCTCTCCTGCAAACCCTTCTCTTCATCGTCAGTACTCTGGCAGCACTTGCAGCAGCAGCAGCAGCGAGCGCCGCAGAAGGCCATGCCTGAAGTCACCACACGGTCCCAGGGGGCCATGGAGTGCAGGGGGCGGGGCAGGAAGTCCCAGTCACGCAGCCCGCTGGGCAGGTACTGAGGACAACGTGCCTGCATCAGGTTAACAACGATGATGAAGATGGCGAGGACAACGATGGGTACGGCCACCCCAACCAGGACTTGCCAGCCGGCCAGGGAGAGCCCCAGGATAGTCAAGGGCATGAGGAGGAAGCAGAGTAAGAGGTAGAGCGCTGCGAACCAACGGTACTTTGCTGTGCGGTTCCCCAGGGCTCTGGCCAAGCGGATGGGGATCCGAGTGAAGGGGATGGGGTACCACAGCAGAATCCCCGCTATGTTGAAGAAGAAATGGCACAGTGCAACCTGGAGAGGAGGAGATGCAAACAGGGTGAGTAAGACTTCAATAACACTGATGCATAGAGAGAGTGGACAGAGAGCAATATGAAACTGACATGAAAATAAACCATTACTACAACAAACCTGCAGTGAGTTGGCCAGTGTTTCTCCAGGAGCAGCCATAGCAGCAAGAATTGCAGTGGTAGTTGTGCCGATATTTGAGCCCAATGTCAGAGGATAAGCTCTCTCAAGGCTAATAACACCAATACCTGTTGGGTAATTGGGAGAACGATTACATGATACTGAAATAATACTTGAGTATGTGCTCTCTACATTAGTCAGTAGGTCTGGATGCAATTGGAGACAGCTAAAGGTAAGTGGATAGATAGAAGCTACAAAACTACTCACCAACAAGGGGAGTGATTGCAGAGGTGAAGACAGAGCTGCTCTGGACAATGAAGGTCATTCCTGCTCCGACCATGATGGCAATGTAACCAGTGACCCAGCCAAAGGGGAAAGGGAAGTCTGAACAGACAAGACACAGCAGGTTAAGCATTTGCTTGGCGACCACAGTGAACGTTAGGATTACTTTCAACATCAACATCAAAGTGACTATATGGATCACAGCATAGTTGTACCTGATCTTGGTTCAGAGCACCTGAGGTGACCTTCAAGCTGCAGCGTGTCTGTACCAGTGTGGCTCATCAAACATCAAGATGTACCACTGCTGACTATCAAACAGGATGTATGTTCTACCAGCATTCTGAGTAGATTGAGAAGATAGCCAAATGTCTGCTCACCTGTGTTGAGCACCTTCTTGATGACCACAGCCACCTGTCCCTTAAGCATGGAGTTGAGCAGCTTGACAATGAGGATGAGGCAGGTACAGAGGATGAGCAGGGATAGGGCCAGCAGAATGAGGCCCACAGCCAGGTCAGGCAGGTTAGCAAAAACAAAGATATGGTTGCCTGCATGGGAAGATGACAAATATTATTGAAGATTTAAATGGGACAAAGGGGTGATAACAATGAAAGATTAGAGAGAAGGTCATTCAACTTTAGTGAGATTAGAAAGACGGTAATAAATGTAGTGATTTTAGAGAGAAGGTCATATGATTAGTGAAAAGGTAATTTTTCGGTCCTGACATGACTTCCACAGTTTTTATGGAATAGATAGGAAGAATGGTAATTGCACTCCACACTGCCCTTTCTCACCTGGACAAAAGGAACACCTATGTGAGAATGCTGTTCATTGACTACAGCTCAGCGTTCAACACCACAGTGCCCATGAAGCTCATCACTAAGCTAAGGACTCTGGGACTAAACACCTCCCTCTGCAACTCTGCATCCTGACCGGTTGCATCACCGCCTGGTATGGCAACTGCTCTGCATCTACAGAAGGTAGTGTGAAGGCCCAATACATCACCGGGGCCAAGCTTCCTGCCATCCAGAACCCATATAATAGGCAGTCTCAGAGGAAAGCCCATAAAATTGTTATGGACTGTTATAGACTCTCTGCTAACGCACGGCAAGTGGTACCTGAGCACCATGTCTAGGACCAAAAGGCTCCTCAACAGCTTCTACGCCCAAGCCATAAGACTGCTGAACAATTCATAAAATCGCCACTGGACAATTTACATTGGCACCCCAGCCCCTCCCTTTTGTGCACTGCTGCTACTCACTGTTTGGTTGTTACCTATGCATAGTCATTTCGCCCCCACCTACATGTACAGATTACCTCAACTATCCTGTACTCCCGCACACGGACTCGGTACCCCCTGTATATAGTATCGTTATTGTTATACTTATATTGTTACTTTTTATTATTACTTTTTATTTTAGCCTACTTGGTAAATCTTTTCTTCTTCTTGAACTGCACTGTTGGTTAGGGGCTTGTAAGTAAGCATTTCACGGTAAAGTCTACAGTTGTTGTATTCGGTGCATGTGAAAAATAAAGCTTGATTTGATTAGTCAACAGGTTTTCCCCCCATAGCTTCTACACGTAGCCCTGACGTGTGGTGACCCAATGTAGGGGGTTACATTACAACAGGATTTGGTCCAAGTCATAATGAGAGCAGTGACCCTTTCCCTTGTTTTGATTGGCTGATTTCAGATCCAAGCGCACAGGTATTAATTTTGATTGGCTGTGTTAGACTTGGGAGCGCTGGCCCGTCATTTGGCCTTGGGCCACTCAGGTGCTTCAGCTGGCCAGGATGAATGGGCCTTTTGAGCAGGTGGAGAGGGTGGGGTAGGGTATTTGAGCAGGTAGAGGGGGTGAGATGAGGATATGTGCCGAGTCACTTTATAGACTGAATGGAAGTCATTGTCCTTGTATCATGTGGTCTTGTCTGGCAGTGGGGGGGGGGGGTTCTCAGGTTTCACAGAATTTTGGTTTAGCGTATCTGGCAATTCAAATTGCTCTGTAGAGACCTTTGTAGGGTCATGGGCTGTTCAGTGATTGTGCTGTACTTACATCTCTCTAGATTGATTGTTTCAGTGACATTTATCTGGGTCAATGTCTTGTTGCCTTCCACCCAACAGAGGGCACCGGTCGTGCAATTGGCATCTGAGGGAACTGTTATATTCACAAGAGTCTAAAACAGAAGAGAATAAAAACAAAGATGACGGTCCAGTGACCGCTCTAACAATGAAAATACACCTCCTCAGAGATGGAAGGCAGGCAGGAGCAGGCGCGATCTTGTGAGACCATTCTAGCTTATGAGAGGGCAGTTACGCATGTGAACAACAGACACAACTCCGATATAAAGTCGTTTTTTTTCAAGGTTGCTGAAATGCCGCAGGTGTCCACTTATATAAGTGTATTCGTAACAACCTAACCATTACGAAACGTGTATTTGATCAAATAAGCCTCACGTAGCAAATTAGCAATGACTTTTTCAACCCTCTCTCATTGATCTCCATACAAAAATTCCTTATTTTCATGGACAAATTTTGGACAGAGTAAACCCTCTCGCTTCGCCTCTCCCTCTCTGATAAAACACAAGCCAATACAGATAAAAGGCACAGTAATTATGGCTATCACTAAGTCATTAAAACCTATGGAAACAATGACCTTAATGACATCATGACTAGTAAAGAAGCAGAATTGTATTAAGAAAAGACCACCTTCATGATGACATGATATAGTATCAGTAAGGCACTGAAACTTATAAGTAGAATCACTCTGGCCAAACTTGAAGATCTATCAAACATTAACCCTGAGAAGAGAGCTTCTGAGATAGCACTCTCACGTATACTACAACGTTATCTTGTTTTTACTGTCGGAAAACTCGTAAATCATCAATCATCACAAACGTATAAAAATAGCCCCTTGTTTGACTTATCTGATTAGTAATTGCAGGTCAGTGGAGGCTGCTGAGGGGAGGACGACTCATTATAATGGCTGGAACCGAGCTTATGGAATGGCATGCATTTGATACCATTCCACTCCAGCCATTACCACGAGCCCGTCCTCCCCAATTAAGGTGCCACCAACCTCCTGTGTTGCTGGTGTGACAGGCAGTGTTAGGGAGTAGTGAACTACATGTAGTTCAACAAATAATTGAATTACATTTTGCAGTAGCTTGGTGGTAGTAGAACTATATTCAAATCTAGGTATTGTTTTCTGTAGATAATTACTTTATTGCCGTGTAACTGTGTAACTAGCTACTGGAACTTACCACTACTTTTTTTGCTAAAAGAAAATAAAGTGAAGTACGCAATAATTTCCTTTCATTTTCGGCATCAAACCTCTCTAATTCTCACATGAAACATATCTTTGTGTTCAATAGGCTAAATTACACATTCTGTTATTATGACCCCAAAGTGATCTGTCCTGCAATTTGTAGAGATTTACATATAATAATTTGTCAATAAGTAATTTCCAAAGTACATTTACTTCAGCAAACTATATTTTTCATAAGGGTAGCTTTAATGTAGCGTAACTTCTTCCAGTGTGAAGTAATTGGCATCTCGGTAAAGTATATTTTCCCCAACACTGGTGACAGGGTCATCGTTAATCTAAACATCTTACCGTGATTTTCTCTGTTTTGCACCAGATTTTGATCAAACTCTTGTTTCTGGCTGCTGGGTCGCCGGTGGCAATGTCACTGATTACATTTTTGTCCAGCTAGAGGAAAATAAAGGTTTCAGACTAGTTAAAGATGATTTAAAACCTACTAAACTTCTTCATCATCTCAAATGTAATATTAAACAGATCTTTTATAAATGTTTCAGACATGTTTCAGGGTTGTATAGGTACTGTATCTTGCTAGCTATATAAATACATTCTAATAACTTTCACTTCTCATATTGCGTATTTTGCTTTATAAGGTGAAATTAGATTAATCACATGAATTGCGATGGTAAAACGCTGATCCTACCTCTATGATGGCATCGGTGAGAGGGTCGGTGATGACGTTGAGCAGGTCAGGGGCGTTGTTTCCCCCCTGGATGTTGAAGGAGTCGATGATGATCTTGGTGAGTTTGTACAGGACACCAGTAGCTGCCTCCAGAGGCAGCAGGATTAGCACAGACAGCCAGTTGAAGAAGTCATGCACTGTGGCACCAGCAAACGCCCTGGAGGAAATAACACTAGGTTACACAGCTCACAATTTAGTGTGTAGGTCACATTCTTTATCGTACAGCAATAAAATGTATATATTTATAGCTGCTCAATAAGAATCCAATTAAATAAATCATTTAAATATATGATCAGTAACTACCAGTAAATATAATGCCTGAATTCAAGCACCTGTAGTGTTATGAATCTTTAGAAAGTGATTCAGTTAGATGTACCTGCGGAACTCATTTCTGTCCCCTGCCTGCATCATGGCCACAATGGTGTTGGTGACTGAGGTTCCAATGTTGGCTCCCATAATGACTGGCACTGCAGACTGGACCTCCAGCACTATGATAAAGATACAGAGTGTGTGTGTGTGTGTGTGTGTGTGTTTGTGTGTGTGTGTGTGTGTGTGTGTGTCCCATGTGTACTTGTATGTGTGTGTATACTCACATCCAGAAGACACCATGCTGACCACAATAGAGGAGGACGTGCTAGAACTCTGGACTAACAATGTGACCAGCACTCCAATCACCAGGCCAGCCACAGGGTTGGACAGCACCGCATTGTCCTGGAAGATGTCCCCAGCTGCCTTACCTATGCAGACACAGCTTAAAGGTAAGGCCAAATTCATCATGAAAACGTTCCATAAACACTTTCATATCCATAAACATCCCATATTTAGATATTTTGTTATGGAATGACAGGACAATTGTAATTGAGAATAATAATTAGAGTATCATCAAATTAGTAGAGTTAAAACCTAAGAAGTGACAAATACAGTCGGTCCTTATCAGGACCTGGTTGAAAACAAACATACGCTTTTATACTTTGATTTGATTTTGACTCTATATTACATCATATGATTGGATTGGATTACGTGCATCAACAAAGATTCAGTAAGATATGAAACCATAATATTAATTTTGTCAACTCTGACAGAGAGAGAGAGAGAGCAGGGTTTAATGTTACCTCCAACTAGCTGGAAAGCAGAGCTCAGGACATCTAGAGAGCAAACGAACATGTAGAGAAATCCAACCAGCAGAATGAACTTGACACTCGCAGTCAGAACCCGCAAAACCTTCCCTTTGGTATCCAACTCTGTTTCCAAAGAGAGAGATATGAGACTGAATGAGGAACCAGATTTTGGTTGGTGTAGTCACACAGGTTCTCACTTAAAACATCTAAATGTTTATCTCAGTGAAGGGTAAAGAAGTGCACTTTGTTAGGAATAGGGTGCCATTTGAGAAACAACCATAATCTATCTCACCTGACCACTTGAGTCCATTGTCCTGCAGTTCAGGGAGGTTCCAGGGGTCATCCTCATACTTGTCCTCTGTAGAATATGCTGGCAGGATGACTGAGTCTTTGGGTGCCGTATGTGCATCATCTGTGGGATTAGGAGAATTGTGAGTGGATGTTGCCTCTGTGTGTGGTGCTGCCTGGTGATGAGGTGTGGATGTCATAGATAGTAAGGAGTAGCCAACTGTACATACCAAGAGTGGGAGACGAGGTATCTCTGACTTCTGGACGAGGAGCCATTGCCCTACGGCAAATATGATGTACTTTACTTTGAGGTAAACCATGAAGAACATGTACTGTGGCAAACCATCAAAGTATATCGGAATAAGGCTAAACAGTTTTAACTTGAATTAATCTATTGTTATTAAAAAAACAAAACAAAAACACAGTCCTTTTTATATTTAATCCTCTATTAAAGAGTTCCTGAAATGTTTATTTGTTCATCCTCCAATGCATAGCCAAGCAATCTTGTGCCTGTCACAAGATGTTACAAAATAGGATAATTTCTCCTTTCAATTATGGTCAATTATTCCATGGGAATAACTCATTGTGATGTTGCTTTTCACGTCCACATCGATAACGTCCACAGAGACATACAAATATGACTGTCGGCTAGGGGCCTACTATCCTCAAGAAAACCACAAGAGAAGTGTAATCAGTAAAGCTCTCCAAGTCCTCCTTTTCCAAGGATCAAATTGAGTTCTCTCAAACAACAATAGGCTACAATAGTGGCATACTACTAGGCTAACTAATACAATGAATACCAATTATTCTAATAATAACAAAACAAGTTATTATCATCGTTATCTGGGCAACATTTGACAAAAAAAAGAAAGCAGGTAAAAACGGTCAAAAATGGCACCCTTGAGAACAAGCTCGGCCAGTCATTGGCACCAAACTGTGTGTGAAGCTGAGTGTCAACCAAAATAATACGCATTGAGGCTAAAAGCACATACAGCTTTAGGTAACAATTCCTAACATATCTTTGTTTGTTGTGAATTCGTTTTTTATTGCTATATTACTTGAATTGTTCTTGTTTCTAATGTGGAGTATCGAGGGTAGTAATACGCACCTGAAGTGGAGGAGTTGGCTTTTGCAGCAGTCCTTATGAAAAGGGGAATTCACCTGAGCTATCTGGCTACCTGGAGAGGTCCTGCATGCTGCTTATATAGCGCTGGGGCGGGAAAACCTCAACCTGACTGTTCAAAGTCCGTAGCAAAAAGGGCTCTCTGACAGTAAGTGAGCTTACCTTAGCATCCACAGTGAATGTAGGCCAGGCAACATCAAATGATCAGTGTATGACGGAATATTACTACTCTGGCATGGGTTTTTAAAATGTTTTTTTCACTAGGTAAAAAGTAGGCTAATGACTGTCATAAACTGTTTGTTTTTTTGCTGGTTTAGAGTAGCCTCCGTCAATCTCAGGACAGGCCAAAAAGAAAAATAGCAAATTAACTAGGCCTAACCAAATAACCTTGATGATTTCAAAATGTTTTTGGCCTGTCTATTAGAATAAATAAGGCCAGTCTATTAGAATATTTGCACTTTGATTGAGAATAGACTAGGGTCGGCCTATTCAAATAACGGAAATGGTAGAAGTTTTCACAAATGCTTTGCAAATTTAATTCAAACCTTATACAGGTGTAGCCTATCCAGAATGTATTTTGTTTTTAAATCAGTTGAGGGGGTCAGTTGGCACATTTGTGCGTAATGGTCTCTATTTCTCTTCTGAATGGAGGAAAGCTGCTCTCTGGTGGTAGCTTGTGGAACGTCTATAGGCTACCTAGTGTCCAGTAAGAAGTCTCTGTGGGTTAAGCCAAATCATTAACGACTATTATAGAAAAGAACAACAGTATAATGTGTTGTGCCTAAGATCGACATAGGCCTACTTTATCATGTTTTCAACCACAGGTCCATAGGCAATACACTTTAATATATCATAGATAGGCCTATCATCTAATTCATTTTTGTTATGGCTTAGCTTGTTCATGACTATAAGATAGACACTACTATCATGGTGACACTTATTATGGCTCTGACAGTATGTGACAGTTGAATAACCTGAATCATACAGGAGTGAAGGGTTTAACTGTCATTATCACATGGTTATAACAGTCTAACACAACTGAGGAGACATTATATTCTTACAATACCTCTTTATGGACAAATTGAATATATTATGCCATAGACTATGAATACAAGTTGGCTAATCAAATCTCCCCCTCTCTCTCTCTCTCTCTCTCTCTCTCTCTCTCTCTCTCTCTCTCTCTCTCTCTCTCTCTCTCTCTCTCTCTCTCTCTCTCTCTCTCTCACTCACTCACTCACTCACTCACTCACTCACTCACTCACTCACTCACTCACTCACTCACTCACTCACTCACTCACTCACTCACTCACACTTACACACACAAACATTTGTTTTCCTATACTTGTGGGGACCAAATAATTGATTCCCATTCAAAATCCTATTTTCCCTAACCCCTAGCCCTTAACCAACCTTAACCCCTAACCCTAAATCTAACCCTAACTCTTATTCTAACCATAATTGTAACCCTAACCCTAACCTCTGAGCCTATAATAGTCCTTGTGGGGATCGGTGAAGTGTTCCCACTTATCTAATGTTCATTGTTTTACCACCAGGATAGTAAAACTAAAACACACACACACACACACACACACACACATATACACACACGTACTCATCCACGCTCACATGCGCACACTTCGACCAATCTACTGTATCTTTATGATACAGATAACACAGCATATTACTTTTGAAAGTAAAGGAACAAATATTATTTTGTGTCTTGGTAAATGATTATACAGATATCATCATAATTCATTGTTATTCTTAGAGAGCAATAAAATGATGCCATAAAAATGGTGTGCCAGCATGTAAACAGGTTCATTGGGTTTGTGGAAAGGGCACCAAACTATCATCTAAGAATTTGCATTTTGATCACCGAAAACCACCCACATTGGACTTAAGACTAGGGATATGAAAAGAGAACTGTAGCTACATTTTCCTGCCTGTTTAATTTAATTAAAATTAAAATAAACAAACACATATCAAATCAACATTCAATATATGTTATTTGATTGACATGTCATTAAGTAGCAGATGGTCCCTTGCATCAATTGTTGATTTTTGATGAAATCTAAGTAAAAATTGGAAAAACATTTGTTTATTACTGGATGTTGCAGAGAGGAAGGCTATAATGTATTTATGATAAGGTATCCATGTCCTTGTTTGTGCCATCATACACTTAGTATACAAAACATTAACACCTGCTCTTTCCATGACATTCCAGGGGAAAGCTATGATCCCTTATTGATGTCACTTGTTAAATCCACTCCAATCAGTGTAGATGAAGGGGAGGAGAACAGTTAAAGAAGGATGTTTAAGCCTTGAGACAATTAGGACATGGATTGTGTATGTGTGCCATTCAGAGGGTGAATGGGCAAGACAAAATATTTAAGTGCCTTTGAATGGGCTATGGTAGTAGGTCCCAGGCGCAGAGGTTTGTGTCAAGAAATGCAACGCTGCTGGGTTTTTAACGCTACACAGTTCCCCGTGTTTATCAAGAATGGTCCACCACTCAAAAGACATTCAGCCAACATGACACAAATGTGGGAAGCATTGGAGCCAACATGGGCCAGCATCCTTGTGGAACACTTTCTAAACTTTGTAGTGTCCATGCTTTGTAGAGTCCATACAAGTATAGTTCAGTTCAAGGCTACATGCCACACAATTCATTGGTGACTGATTTGTGATTAATGGCTATTGTAATTCCTAGCCACACAACCAGCCAACTCCCAATCAATTGAAAATGCTCAATCAAGGTTATTCCCAGTTGCTTTTGATAATGTTATTTTCTATATATAGTGTTAAATAGTAAAGACAATTGAAAATGTCTTAAATCATGGTATTAACAACGATTTTGACTCTAATAGCAAGCATTTTTGGTTGGACAGCATACCGTTATCTGTTTTGATCTGACATCTGAAATTGAATTAGCAAAACACAAGGTCATCTGCTGAAGCTTTTGCTGATGCTCTTGCCCCAAAATATTGCTCTGGCTTGTTAATTATGTAACTTTAACATTTTAATGCTTGACTGTACAGTATCATAAGCAACGGCAACATTTACCTCCAAATCTTAGATTTACGGGGACGAAGCACAACAAATATTGCCTCAGACTTTCATATCTGTAGTCCGATGACATCATACAGTGGCTAGGACAGTATCTAATGATCTTATCATGATGTCATGGTGATGCCCATTGCCCACTGATGAGAATGTCTTAAATAAATACAGCTTATCACAATAGTTTAATCACTATCTCACAGATTATTACTATTACTCCACAACGCAAATAATACAAACAGATACCGGTATGATAATTGCCCCTGGTAGGGTTGATAGTTTATCTTCCATTACAGGTGATTAGTGTTGCGGCGTTCACCTCCTATATATGCTCCTATGTGGGGAATAATGACCAGATATGCCTAATGTAAGTGTGACAGTTACCTTTGAGCTTGATTCGAATGAGGTTAAAATGACTCAATCAGTAAGACTTTCACTTTGTCAGTATCTTTTTTAAATGTACCTTCTATGTTAAGGTCTGGCACCGTCAGACTTATCCCACCCCAGATCCTGTTCTATCAAAAACGATAGTGTTTGAACTTTATTGGTTGCAAATGTATTTTTGACTACATACAAGGTAAAGGATACACCTCTTAGTTTGATTATGACACAATTAAAGCTTTAAAGTGAAGTTGTAAGGACCGACGACAACGGAGATGAGAAGCAGGTAATGACAGAGGTGATTGAGTCCAGGTGAGTCCAATAATCGCTGATGCACGTGACGGGGAAAGGCAGGTGTGTGTAATGATGATTGTAAGAGTGCGCAATGCTGGGGAGCCTGGAGCCCTCAAGCGCCAGGGGGGAAGAGCGGGAGCAGGTGTGTACTGCACCCCCCCCCCCCCCCCCCCCCCTAGGGGCACCACTCGGCATCCCACCTGGGCGAGCCTGATGGGCCGTCCGAGGCACGGGTGCTGGACAAGCCGGCTGGGACTGAATCTCCAACGAACCGGCAGAGGCGTGAGCTGGCTTACGCGTCGGGCCCGGACCCAACGTCAGCACTCCCTGATGCTTCGTAAGATGGCTTCTGCATTCTGTAATGCAGAAGCAGGTACGGGGAGTCAAACATTTAATCGGGAACAGACATAGAGCAAGACAGGAACAGTGTCAGCCTACGGGTAACCAAGGACATATGACAATTAATGCTGCAGCAGGGAACAGAACGGGGAACCAGACAGATATAGGGGAGGTAATGACAGAGGTGATTGAGTCCAGGTGAGTCCAATAATCGCTGATGCGCATGACGGAGGGAAGGCAGATGTGTGTGATGATGATGGCAGGAGTGCGGAATGCTGGGGAGCCTGGCGCCAGGGGGGAAGAGCGGGAGCAGGCGTGACACAAGTGGCAAGTTGTATGACTAGGGAGGGATTCTTTTGAGGTGCCCTCTCAGTGTCAATCCTCCATGCAATGTACAGTATTCAAATGTTTGTAGACTGTCCCACGATAAATGTCCTTGCACTCTTCTGAGAATTTCAAGGACCACTTCAAGGACCACTTTAAAAAGAATGTTACACACTCTACATATTGCAACATGTGAAGTGTGAAGGGAGGTTGAGTGTCTGCTACCCTATAATACACACACTTTTACACAGGGTTAATGACGAACAGGTAACATCAAGTACTACAGAAACCTTTCCATGTGAGTGTTTTACAATTCATTCAGTCATTTATTAACCATTGATACTGATGCAATTAGTTTTCTCCATATGACTTAAGGAGTCCCACATTCTGTGGGAGGTACAGCTGAGCTGTGGCATAACCTTTACCCTTCATGGATTGGCCCTCCACCCACGCTCTAATAAAATCTTTATTTGAAAGGATTAAAACTGAGATTACTATATGATAATTTACAATAAAGTGTGCTGAAACGTTACCTTGCTCAACATTTTTGGCATGTAATGGTCTTATGAAATTATATACTCAAAATAGCATTCTATCTGAAATGGTCTTATTTAATTTATCCGGTAATGTACTATTATGGAATGGTGGTTAATGATTGCCCAGAGGGCCTTTGAGTTGACACTGCGTAGTTATGTTTGCTGCACTGGCACTGTAGTCCAGGCAGGGTGAGAGAGTTTGCCTCCTTATCACCAGGGGCCACCAAGCCCTATAGTACCCCATTAGTTGTCTATAAAGCCATAAACACTCTCAGTGTCTCAACTAGTTCACCCTGAGAGGCTGTGGAAAGAAAGGCAGTATCTGCAGTCAAGGTCACCGTGAAGGCCTACCACACTGCCTTGGAATGATGGAAAACAATTTAGCCGTATCAGCACGCACAGTCACTCTGTGAACTCGACAGAATTCCTCCCTCTTCATTTACCTTTTCAGGTTTGGGATTAAAGGTCAACTGCCTCTTAGAACCAACTTCTCTGGTTTGAAATGGCCTATGTGGCATGGATTTGAGTCAGAAATTGTGTCAGAATTTGACTACGAAGTGTAAATAGGATAGTTTTGGTCAGTCTTGTAAGTGAGTTCGTCAAGACTTACTGGAGGGTTCGGTATGGATTAAGATGATGCCCACTTCCTTGCCCATTGCCCACTAACAGGAGAGAAGCAGCTGTGCAGATTGCACTCCATCAGCTGCTTGCGCACTATCCAATCATAGCAGCCAGAACCTCCAGACAGTGAGACAGATCTTCACATTATGCTGTGCCTCAGACTTGTCGCTAATGTTATATTGAAATAACCCTTGGCTTTAAGCCCTCTATGGAGTGGAAGCTTGCTGATGTGCTTGATAGTGTCAATCACTCGAGTCTGCCACTTTTTGGGGAAAATGGAGGCTCGAGAGGATTAGAGCACACTTGTATACCAACTGCAACTTTTCAATATTCCAAACCCATTCACAAGCATTTGTGTCCCCCTCGACCTGTGAAAAAGGTCACCGAAGCACAAAAACGTCACAGAAGCACAAACGTTGCCACTCATCAGACACTTCATGAGCTGATTGTGGCTTGGCTGCGCAATGTGCCTGCTAGCTACTACTTTCTAGCTTCATTGACAAACACAGAGTTGGAACTTCGCTAGCTAGCAAGTGATTTTGGGCACTGATAAACAGTGTGTAAATTTACGATAGTTTGACAGTTTGCAGATGACGAAGTTGTAGACATGTTATTATTCTCAGAAATCAGTCCTGAACGCGCAGCCAGACCTTCCCGGCTAGATAGACTGTATTCAGTGCACTGACTAGTTTTTAATGCACATGTTTTTACTTGAGAAATACAGCACCAAACACCTTAGCTAGATGTACATTTGTGCAACTAAGACCTACTCAGCAAAAACGTCTATATTAAGGACAGATTTCTTGATTTATCAGATTAATTCTGACTATTTTAAGGAAGTGGCTATTTTGTTACTATGGTGACTCAGGAGGGACAAACAACATAACACTCCCACATTATACCACATCCCCAAGACAACTCTTGTTTGATTTCTGTCATGGCCACTAGCATTTCTTAATGAGCAATCTTAAAAACTTGTCCAAATCAGGAAGTGCATCCTCCCTTCAAGGTTTATGAAAAGCCTTATGTACTATATTAATATACTGAATGTGAAGTTGAGCTAACATTCATGTTGTTCATGCACTCTCATTCATGCAGTCTATTGGATGGGCTGTGACAATTTCAAACTGTGGACTGACAGCATCATCCTAAACAGTAGGGAGTCCCCACATGGTGAAAGTAGTTTACTAGGTTAACTATTTACACCACTATCACAGTACTTGCCAGTCTCATACGGATTACAGTCCTTAACACTTTTTTGAATCAAAATGTTCTGAGAGCAGTGGTGATTTTGGCATGTAAATCTTGGTGGGGCAAAGATATTATAAGAAGTGGGATGCCAGCAAAGCCACTACACAACACAACACTAAACAACACATGAATTGCACTATAACGGTGACAAATGGTGCCCACAAACTGTCAGGGCCTACATAAAGCTGTCCCAACAGCAGTCCCAACATCTTACCACTGCTACACCTGACTATCGGCGGAGGCTTGTCTGGAAGCAAAACAGTTCATTTAGTCTCATTTACTGCCTTTAAAAAAAACATAGCTGATATGGTTGACTTACTGAAGCAGATGTGGTTTCTAATGACAATTTAGATGTACAAACTATGGCATAAGGGGATGACAAGCGGATAAGAGGCCATCTGTAATTTCGATTAAGATATTAATGACGTAGTCAATATAACTATTTTTAATTTTGTTATTTCACCTTTATTTTACCAGGTAGGCGAGTTGAGAACAAATTATTATTTACAACTGCAGCCTGGCCAAGATAAAGCAAAGCAGTGCGACAAAAAAACAATAACACAGAGTTACACATGGGATAAACAAAAGTACAGTCAATAACAATCGAAAAATCAATATACAGTGTGTGCAAATGGCGTAAGAAGGTAAGGCAAAAAATAGGCCATAGTAGCAAAGTAATTACAATTTAGCAAATTAACACTGGAGTGATAAATGTGCAGATGATGATGTGCAAGTAGAAATACTGTGTCACGATCGTTATAATGAGTGGACCAAGGTGCAGCGTGAGAGGCATACATTTTACTTTATTAAATGAACACAGAACAAAAACAACAAAATACCAAACGAAACGTGAGGCTACTGGTGTGCATACAGGCAACTATCTGTAGACAGGATCCCACAACTAACAATGGGGAAAATGGCTACCTAAATATGATCCCCAATCAGAGACAACAATAAACAGCTGCGTCTGATTGGGAACCATATAAGGCCACCATAGAAATATAATTCACCGAGATGTCCCACCCTAGTCACTATCATGCCCCAACCAACATAGAGAATAAACAGCTTTCTATGATCAGGGAGTGACATACTGGTGTGCAAAAGAGCAAAAAAGTAAATAAAAACAATATGGGGATGAGGTAGGTAGTTGGATGGGCTCAGATAGCTGATGCTTAAAGTTAGTGAGGTAGATTTAAGTCTCTAACTTCAGTGATTTTTGCAATTCATTCCAGTCATTGGCAGCAGAAAACTGTAAGGAAAGGCGGCCAAAGGAGGAGGAGGTGTTGGCTTTGGGGATGACCAGTGAGATATACCTGCTGGAACACATGCTTCGGGTGAGTGTTGTTATGGTGACCAGTGAGCTGAGATAAGGCGGCGCTTTACCTAGCTATGACTTATAGATGACCTGGAGCCAGTGGGTCTGGCGACGAATATGTAGAGAGGGCCAGCCGACGAGAGCATACAGGTCGCAGTGGTAGGTGGTATATGGGGCTTTGGTGACAAAACAGATGGCACTGTGATAGACTGCATCCAGTTTGCTGAGTAAAGTGTTGGACGCTATTTTGTAAATGACATCGCCGAAGTCGAGGACCAGTAGGATAGTCAGTTTTACGAGGGTATGTTTGGCAGCGTGAGTGAAGGAGGCTTTGTTACAAAATAGGAAGCAGATTCTAGATTTAATTTTGGATTTGAGATGCTTAATATGAGTCTGGAAGGAGAGTTTACAGTCTAGCCAGACACCTAGGTATTTGTAGTTGTCCACATATTCTAAGTCAGATCCGTCCAGAGCAGTGATGCTAGTTGGGCGGGCAGCTGCGGTCAGCAATTGGTTGAAGAGCATGCATTTAGTTTTGCTAGCATTTAAGAGCAGTTGGAGACCACGGAAGGAGTGTTGTATGGAATTGAAGTTCATTTGGAGGTTTGTTAACACAGTGTCCAAAGAAGGATCAGATGTTTAGAGAATGGTGTCATCTGCATAGAGGTGAATCAAGAAATCAGCCACAGCAAGAGCAACATCGTTGATATATACAGAGAAAAGAGTCGGCCCGAGAATTGAACCCTGTGGTACCCCCATAGAGACTGCCAGAGGTCTGGACAACAGGCCCTCCAATTTGACACACTGAACTCTATCTGAGAAGTAGTTGGTGAACCAGGCGAGGCAGTCATTTGAGAAACCAAGGCTGTTGAGTCTGCCGATAAGAATCACGGTGATTGACAGAGTCGAGAGCCTTGGCAAGGTCGATGAAGACGGCTGATGTCTGCACAGTACTGTCTTTTATCGATGGCGGTTATGATATCGTTTAGTACCTTGAGCGTGGCTGATGTGCACCTGTGACCAGCTCGGAAACCAGATTGCATAGCGGAGAAGGTACGGTGGGATTCGAAATGGTCAGTAATCTGTTTGTTAACTTGGCTTTCGAAGACTTTGGGAAGGCAGGGCAGGATGGATATGGGTCTGTAACATTTTGGGTCTAGAGTGTCAACCCCTTTGAAGATGGGGATGACTGCGGCAGCTTTCCAATCTTTAGGAATCCCGTATGATATGAAAGAGAGGTTGAACAGACTAGTATTAGGGGTTGCAACAATGGCGGCAGATCATTTTAGAAAGAGAGGATGCAAATTGTCTAGCCCAGCTGAGTTGTACGGTTCCAGTTTTTGCAGCTCTTCCAGAATATCTGCTATCTGGATTTGGGTGAAGGAGAAGCTGGGGAGACTTGGGCAAGTAGCTGCAGGGGATGCAAAGCTGTTGGCCGGGGTTGGAGTAGCCAGGAGGAAATCATGGGCAGCCATAGAGAAATGCTTATTGAAAATCTCGATATCGTGGATTTATCAGTGGTGACAGTGTTTCCTAGCCTCAGTACAGTGGGCAGCTGGGAGGAGGTGCACTTATTCTCCATGGAATTTACATTGTCCCAGAACGTTTTGCAGTTAGAGCTGCAGGATGAAAAAATCTGTTTGAAAAGCTAGCCTTTGCTTTCCTCACTGACAATGTGTATTGGTTCCTGACTTCCCTGAAAAGTTGCATATCATGGGGACTATTCGATGCTAGTGCAGTACGCCACAGGATGTTTTTGTCATGTTGAGGGCAGTCAGGTCTGGAGTGAACCAAGGGCTATATCTGTTTTTAGTTCTAGATTTTTTGAAAGCGGCATGCTTATTTAAGATGGTGAGGAAATTATTTTTAAAGAACAACCAGGCATCCTCTACTGATGGCATGAGGTCAATATCCTTCCAGATTACCCATGCCAGGTCGATTAGAAAAGCCTGTTCGCAGAAGTGTTTAAGGGAGCGTTTCACAGTGATGAGGGGTGGTCGCTTGACTGCGGACCCAGCTGAGATCCTGATTGAAAACAGCAGAGGTGTATTTGGCGGGCAAGATGGTCAGGATAATACTGTATCTATGAGGGTGCCCATGTTTATGGATTTAGGGTTGTACCTGGTGGGTTCCTTGATCATTTGTGTGAGATTCAGGGCATCTAGCTTAGATTTTAGCATTTCTTTAGCACTTTTGAAATGTACAGCGACAGAATTCAGAACATGGACCATTCTTACAGTATTCTCCCTATACACCAAGTCAGAACCGTTTGATAAATAAAGGGGGCATATCAACAGACAATGAAAGCTCTTATAAAGTGTTATGATTACGTTTCTCCAGAACAGGTTATAGGCTACATGTGCACCACCAAGTCAGAACAGTAAGTGAAATTAAGAGGGGTAGATAGACCAAATGATTTGGGTTAGGCACATGGGCTACTAACAGCTTACTACACAAAATACACTTAGTATTACTTTCTTAGATACAGTATATCTCCCTGGCTTACCAAATAATTTATGCAGCAGCATACAATACATTTTTGGACTCATGTTGTGCTCACTTGAACAGGAAGGTTGCACGGCGGTCCTTTGTGGGCAAATTTTGTCATCAAAGTCTGGGATTCTTTGGATTTATCGTGCTTTCAAGACAACTGGGAACTCTGGGGAAAAAAACAAGGTTGAATCATGATGACGTCATTGATCTTCAGGTTGTAGAAAGAAGCTCAAGTTCCCGACTTACAATTCCGAGTTGGATGACCATTCAAAACGTATTTCCCAGTCGGAACTAGTTTTTCCCGGAATTCCCAGTTGTCTTGAACTCACTGAAATCAAGTTCCGAGTTAAAAGTTGTTTTAGAGCACCGCACAAAACATGCTTCATTGACAGCATGGCCAATGTTGAATGTTTATCATTTTAAACTTGGAAAAGAGTCCTTTAATCCCAGATTCGGGATCACACAGCCACTCCACTGAATAGCAGGCTAGTGATTGCTTTTCAATGCTTACAGTTAGCCTTCCAAACCACTTATTGTTGAATTTGCGATTTCCAACCTGTTGTGTAATGTATATGTCCAATGGCTGATGACTGATACGTTTTATTTATAATTTCTCTTCATTATTTATCTTCATATGACAAGGATAAAAAAAGGATTTGCCAGTAAATTGTCGACTTGATTCATGATGATGACTGCTAGCTAAGATTTTGAAAGTATGATGTTGAAATTTCCGCCGGTCTAATTTCCATTGCTTGTGTTTCTTGTGTTTTACCAAGAAGGAGAGTGATGGAGTGCTGCATCAGATGACCTGGCCTCCACAATCCCCCAACCTCAACCAAACTGAGATGGTTTGGGATGAGTTGGACCGCAGAGTGAAGGAAAAGCAGTCAACAAGTGCTCAGCATATCCTTCAAGACTGTTGGAAAAGTGCTCAGTATATGTGGGAACCTTGCAAAAGCATTCCAGTTGAAGCTGGTTGATAGAATGCCAAGAATGTGCAAAGCTGTCATCAAGGCAAAAGGTGGGTATTTGAAGAATCTCAAATATAAAATATATTTTGATTTGTTTAACAATTTTTGGGGGTTACTCCATGATTCCATATTTCATGGTTTTGATGTCTTCACTAAAAATAAAGAAAAATATTTGAATGAGTAGGTGTTCTTAAACTTTTGAACGGTAGTGTATATATATATATATATATATATATATATATGAGGGCAGAACCGTCATCACGCCATCATGGCGTTCTAGTCTGTACTTTTTGACTAGAGCTGGAGCTGGTGATAGCAGCAGCTGGTGATCACCAGCAGAGGGTGATGAATGACTGGTAAAAACACAAATCAGACTCACTGCAAAACGTTAACATACTATATATTCACATTTCCGAGATGTGGTACATCTGGTAGATAGAGGTGACTTTACTTTCTCTCATAACAAAATAACATAATTTAGCCTAGCAAGAGCACAGTATAGCAGTTACAAGTTAGGACTAACATTTCTCCTTGTTTGTCCAGTTAAATCATAGTGTTCTGAGAACAGCCCTGGCATTGTGCAGCCTAGCTCCTTTTGTCCCAGCAGCAGGCTGCATCCCCACAAGGTACAGTATATTACCCCCCCCCCCCCCCCCCCCCCCCCCCCCCCAGCCCAAACTCATCCAGACATCTGCATACACACACAATCCGCAAGCATGGTTGAGGACAGGCTATGAGAAACTCTAGGCATTGCTTCAACCAGCAGAAATTCTCCCCAGATCAATCCCCATAGAGATCCTATTAATTCTATGTCAGTCCCATTGTGTGTAGACCTATATCCCAACCAGCTGTCACATGACACCTCAGGGCATGTTTCAAGTTTCCATCCAATGATAAAATGTTTTCCATGTGGAAGTGGGCGTACTGTACTGTATACTGTTGTAGTTATGTATGTAGCCTATACTTTTGAGTTTATCTCCAGGAAAGTAATGCTAAAAGGTTACCACAGAAAAAAACAATATAGGCTAGCTACTAGGAATATAAATTACTGTAATAGGCCATTGTTATCCCAAATATAATCCTGCATGGATCAGGCCATGTAGCATAATAGTGCTGGGAGCACTGCAGGTTGCACAGAGGCAAAGGTTTAATTAAAGTGACATCACCACATCGCGGTTAACGCTTGGTCCTGATCACAGGGTTCTGCCTGAGTAGAAAACTGCTGACTGGAAAACAGAAGGCCTTTTGACGGTAATCGTTTCACACAATTCACATAGGCCTGCACAGCAACGCTTTAGAAAAATGTAATATAATGGCAGAGAAAAAAATAAACGGGAAGGGGTGGGGCCGGGGGGTGTATATTTTCCACATCATCCCATGTTTGATCCAACCAGTGGCGAGTCGTAGCAATTTAAAGTCAAGGTTAGCCATCACCACCAATTTATCCACTTCCCCCCGCCACTGGCCCCCTCCCATACTCCCCGACTCTGCTCTTTTCCCGCCCGCTCTATGGCAGGGTGCCGACGCTGCCACTTCTCCGGCCTCGGCGGTGATTTATCAGCAATGCTCCCTCGAAGGCGCTCTATATGGACGGCCGCTTGTTTATCTCAGATCACGCAGAAAATGAGGAATGAAGCCGTGACCCCTGAAGGGGGGCCAGTCATTCACCACTTCCACTTTTTTTATTTAATATTTATTTAACTAGGCAGGTAGTTAAAAACAAATTCTTATTTACAATGATGGCCTACCCTGACCAAACCCTAACACAGATGACGCTGGGACAATTGTGCGCCTCCCTATGGGACACCCAATCACGGCCAGGTGTGATACAGCCTGGACTCAAACCAAGGTCTGTAGTGACACCTGTAGCACTGAGACGCAGTGCCTTTGACCGCTGTGCCACTTGGGAGCCCACTCGGGTCACTTCTCCTCCAGGAATGCAAAAAACACAAATTGAGTTTAATCAGACAAAAGTAACGCTGACAGGTTACTGTTTCTTGATACATTCACATTAAAAGTGTGATTGCAAATGTTCATGGAGTGTGAATACGTGCTAATCTCCAGTAAACCTACTGATGAACAGTGCCATAACTAAGCCTGCATATGAGGACACCGAGGGCCGGACCTCAGTAATTGTGGGGTCTCAACTTACTGTTGAGAGTCAGAAGAGTAGAAAACACAAGGTGCAGTTTCGAAACTTGGTTGTGCATCAGCAGTTTTCCTCTTGTCATATGTCGCTCACTGACAGTCACTCAATTAGCCCATGTCAGTAAAACAATAATTTGATGGGTAAATAGTTAGCCAGCTATCTAAACTTGTAGTAGCCAAATCATGGCCGAGTTACCAACAGGGCACACAGGGCATGCGCCCAGGAGCCCTGACCTAATTTTGTTAGCCACTCTTACTCAGATATCATATTAACATGGCAAAATGTGTAGAATTGCAGGACATCTGTATTTTAAACTGCAAACATCTCTCCCCACCCCATGGCAAATGTGTAGAATTATAGGAAATTCGCTGTGAAACTTTTTTGCAAACTAATTTGTTAACTTTTTCATAGTAAAATATTTTTTCTCCCAACAGATCTATAATTTAATCCCTCTGTACGCATTAAATTATAGTTTTTAATCCTGGTTAATGTGAGTTCATGTTCATGCTAATTGTATAGCTAATAGGTTGTGTTCGTAGATTGACTGAGGTGAATTAAGATACAGTAACCAATGTGATAATGCATTTTTTTAGAGTTGTATGGAAGTGCAGTGAATGGGCTTCAACTTCCTTAACATTTATTAGATGGACCTAAAACTTTGACCCTGGTTATGGCCCTGCTGATGAAGGATTTCGTAATAGGCTACACTCAAATATTGAGGAAGAAAACGTGCAATTTAGACTACTATATCTAAAAGCCTAAGGTAGCAAAATATTAACTAACCCCAGCATGTGACCACAAGGTCATCATTATTTTCACATGACCTATTTCCCCCCTCCAAAATATTCCTCACCACAGATATAGCCACTAAAGTCTACTATTCCTCTACCAACCAGGCTCAGACTCCTGCCCCAATTTATAAAGAACACAGAAGCGGTACAGAATCTGAACCATGGGCATATGATTTATTGGGCAAAATGTATTCATGGCGTTATTACAAGATGGTCATCTGCCAGCCTCCGAGATACAGTAGGATCCTTAATAGTAAAGCATTGTCTGAGGAGGAGACAGGAAAAACATGTTTTGTGTGTTACAAATCATGTGTAACTTTGCTGTGCGTTACACAGATCTGAGAACAGTGGTTGAGCATGTTATAGGTCAGAGGTGAGAGGGAACTGTATTGTTACATGACTTACATTGCTGAGCCAGTCAGTAAAGGCTGAGATGCGGGTGAAGACGGTTGGTTTCTTCACCTCGTTGCAGACACGAGAGGACACAAAGCTGGTCACGCCCTGTACGTACCACTTACCATCAGCACCCTTACAGTTTAGAGGACCTCCAGAGTCCCCCTGCAGACAGAGATAAGGGCATGGGGGGGAGGGGAAGAGAGAGAGGGGGATAAGGCGAGAGACAGAAAGTGTTTTACAAACATTGGTTATTATGTCATACAGGTTATGGTGACAGTTATATTACTGTATTATCATATGAATATGATCTCAAGATGTGTTGTTGCCTCACTCACGTTGCATCCTGACACTTCACCCCCTCCAGCACAGATCATGGTGTCCTTCACCACCATTCCCCACCAGTCACTCTGCCTACACACACTGTTCCCCACCACGGGCAGAAGAGCCTGCTGCAGCTTATCAGGCATGGGACCATGGGCTAGAACAGGACAGGGAGGGTACAGTTACACACTATACACTGGAACATAAACACAGGCCTCGGATGTAGGATCTTAACTTGATCACACTTTTGTTGCTGTGAATTATTTTCCTGCACAGCAGAAAATCCAAACTTGTAGTGTATTCGAGGTTTAAAAAGGCTTATAAAGTTTGTAAATTCCACTTTAAAATGTCAACACCTACAAAAATATGTCCAATCATTATTATTCACATAATAATTCACATTTACTGTTGCTGCAGGATTATTTTCCTGCTGTAGCAAACTGGCCCAAATTATGACCCTACGTATATCTGTATACAGTACATTATGTCGATGTATCATATTCACTAACAGCCTTATATTGTATATATCCACACCCCATATATCTTAAAGGGATAGTGTGAGATTTTGGCAACTAAACGCTTTTTCTACTTACTCATGGATATCTCTGCATGCAGTTTGAGGGAAGTTGTAGGTATTTTCGTGAGCCATTGCTAACTATCGTCATGTTGTATGATGAGATCTAAAAACGGAATCCATGAATTCATCTGAATCTGGGTAAGTCGTGTTGTGTGGCTTAACATAAACAGGCCAATATAGCATTAAATGAAACTTCACATGCCACAAGCCCACAGTATCCACACAGCCAAACATATTTAAAAAAAAAAACATTTACCAGAGACTTTTATCCAAAGCAACTTACACTAGTGCATTCATATATTTTTCATATGGGTGGTCCCAGCAGCAATCAAACCCACGATCCTGCAGTTGCGAGCACAATGCTCTACCACACAGGACTCTCGCTCTCTCTCTCATCATGTGTAACACCAGAGAAGAATGATGTATGTGATATCTTACTGTAGAGGTTTCCCCAGCCAGAGATGAAGCATGCGTCTCCATGAGCAGGGATCTCTCCTGCCTCAGGAAGGCAAGCCAGACCAACGTTCTCATTCATGATGGGAGCCTTGTCCAGTTTCAGCAGGGCAAGATCATTTCTGTGAGAAAAAAACCAAGTTGTTGTAGTCATCCACATTCATGCTAGTTTGCATATTATGGTTGCAGTTGCAATATCCTATGTTGTTCTTGAAGACATAATGTTGCTATTGGTGGTTGTGGTAATAGTGGCATTAGTTTTAGTTGTGGTAGTGATGGTAATAGTAAGAGCTAGCTGTTGCTGTGTCATCAGCATTGTTTTGGTCTATCAGATGGACACTCACCCAGCGGCGACCATGTTGATGTCCCAGTCGGGATGAACCAGGATACGCAGCACGTCTCTGATCTGCTCAGTTCCCTCCTGTACACTCTGGTCATGCTCTCCCATCACCACGCGGTACACATCTCCAGGCCTGCATGGGGAGAACACGCCAAACATCACAGAGAAACATTAAGTTCTCTTTAATGACATCTATACTTTCCCGATATTCTGCTTCACATTCGTGACCTCAACGACCTCTTTTTACTCACATTCTCTAGTAATACCTCACTCTTCCATTCTGGCACTCACCATACGCAGTGTCCAGCAGTCAGGACCCAGCGAGAGCCAATCAGAGTGCCCCCACAGGTGTGATGCCAACGGCTGCCATGCTTCACCTGCATTGAAATCTAAGGATACAGATGCACAGACAGTAAAACAGGTAAAGACAAACATGATGAATGTATGGTTCAATGGACTTATGCAGGGAAGTAATTCACTGTTTTCACCTGCCATGGCCAGCTATGGGCGCGGGCATCCTCTCCATTCACAATCCTGTTGGTGTTGGGCTCGAAGGTGGGAGTACCACAACCATATGCTGAGAAACATGCAGTCCACGGTTAGAAGCATGATATATTTGCACACAAATGTTTTTGTGACTTTTATCCTACAGTGAAACAAACGTAAATGGACATAAATGGCCATGTCAGAAGTGATGATGATGTGGTTGTTAGCATTATGCTGTCCTTAGTGCTCAGAGGCAAGTGTGTTACTCACCGTAGGCTGCCAGCAGCAGCAGGAATACCAGTCTCTCCAGCATGGTGGCAGTCTGTCAGTAATGTGGAGCGCTGACCCACAGCAGTGAGCTCTTATAGTCCTGTCTGTTTGTCACTGTCAGGCTCAGCTCCAGACACTGTGACCAGCCCAGGCTGTCTGTGGAGCACTTATCATGTCATGTTGCCAATATTAGCTGGGAAGAACCTCCTGTTCCCCAGATGCTCACCTGGCACTAACCTGTACTGTACTGTACTGGAGTTACAAACAGAAAAGGCTGACAGGGCAAAGGAGAATGGAAAAATTGATTTAGGGGGACAGGTCATAGCAGAGAGAGGTTAATGTGAGGGGGACAAACTCTTGTCAAAAAGTTTACACAGTTTACCAGAGGTTGGTAACAGGGATATATACACTGTAACTGGCATATGCTGTAGATACCTGTCATTGACCAAGTACAATACAAGAGAAACAATCGTGTAACAACCTTATCTTTCTTTAATAAAAAAACGTGGAATATGTGTAAGTCGGGCCGCGCTCCCGGTGAATCTGGAGCCACCTCTTTACACCTCTCCCAGACAGTATATTTTCCTCCTTGGGGGAATTAGCAGTGTTCTCTAGAGGGGACAGCACACATCCATACATTTCCCCTTTAAAAGAAGCAGAGCAAATCCATATTGGCCTGAACAGCTAAAAGGTTCTGTTTGTTTTCTCGCTGCGTTATAATAATTCTCCAAGTCAGATATTTTGTTCACTGATATATGGAGCAGACATATAAAATAAGAAAGGTGTATTTTCTAATGTACATGTTCTGTTAATGTTAGGCACATTAGGCAGGTATAGACGATAGGGAAACATTTGTCAGACTTATGATTGATGATAGCTCCCTTCTGTCTCTCTCTCTCTCTCTCTCTCTCTCTCTCTCTCTCTCTCTCTCTCTCTCTCTCTCTCTCTCTCTCTCTCTCTCTCTCTCTCTCTCTCTGTGTGTGTGTGTCTGTGTGGGACATGCTACCTGTCTATTCTCCATATATTAGACTGTACATTTGCTCAAGAGTTCCATCTGACTTTCATCAGAAAGTAGCAGTGCTGAAATGACCTTCAGATTTTTTCCCTCTATTAGGGCGACCTTCAGAAATACTTTGTAAATCAAAGCGTCCTAGGAGAGAAACAGTTAGCCGGCTAGCCGCAGTAGCTTGTCTGATCGATGTCCACCCGTAATTTAAGACAGAAATAAATTATCTGCCTTCAACCTTCACAGTGTAAGGCCAACTGACCAAGTATATCTGATAAGTTTTTCAGATATGACAGGAATATGCAGTTAGGAGCCCAGAGACTGCATGGGAAATCATTTCAAATGGACAGCTTTGATCCATAAATCAGATAAACTGGTGAATGTCCTGTTTCCTGTTATTTACATGAGGGATATCAGTCATTATTGTAAGGCTAGAACATGGTATAGGGAATAAACTCATTAAGTAATGCGTAAAACAACAGACGTTTGCCCCGGAGAGGAAAGGGGTGATACATCAAATTCTTGTTTAAGAAGGATTGGTAATTATATTTGGCAACAGGGACAAATTCAACCATGGTTATGTGTTTAAGATACATTTTACAGGATTTGGGCCCATATCTTCTAATCATGACTCATAGGCATAAATTCATGTTTATAACTGGATCCTTGGTATCCTTAATGTCCTGTTTCAGGTATGCTGTAATGTACACAGAATATATTTCAACATGATGGATGACTCAATTAAATAAAGTGGTGAATTCAACTTTTTACACTTAACATCTTCTCCTCCTTACATCAATCCATCACCGTCCATCTTCAGGAACGCCTTAGCTTACTGCAGATATTTCAGATATAAACACAATCAGCCCCATTTCACATGAAGGGTTTCATCCTGCCTTTTTTATAGAGACAAATTGATTCATTTGTAGCTTTGCCACCATCCCCTCCATTTGTCTGTGTCTATATCTGTGTATGTCTACAGTAGCTCTCTGATGAGCACCACCAGGCTACGGGTCTGTGTGGATGGAAAAGCAGAGTAAGATGGCAGCACCATCATGACGGCTCCAGTCAGAGTGTGTTATGTCTAGTTGAGGCTTTGTGAATCACACCTGTCAGGCTTGCCAACAGTTTTCCGATCACATTTTTTTTTTTACATTTAATCCCCCCCCCCTCTTCTCGCTCTATTTCTCTCCCCCTCTCCTTCTCTCTCCCCCTCTCCTGTTCCTGGTTATCGAGAGCTCAGAGTTTTGGAAAGTCTGAATTGATCCGTCAGGTTTGGTTCTGTGCAACCTGAGCCCACTCCAGTCCCGGCTCCTCTTCTCTTGACGCCCACTACACTACACTTGCCAAACATGGAACTTATTATTTCTAATTACTACCACCAACGTTGGCTTGAGGTTATCAATGAGTGGATCTGAAATACACTCTTAGAAAAAAAGGTGCCATCTTGAACCTAAGGGTTATTCGGCTGTCCCTATAGAAGAACCATTTGAAGGACCCTTTTTGGTTCCAGGTAGAACCCTTTTGGGTTCCATGAAGTGCCCTTTCTACAGAGGGTGCTACATGGAATCCAAAATGGTTCTATCTGGAACCAAAAAGGGTTCTCCTATGGGAACACCCTTTTGGAACCCTTTTTTTCTAAGAGTGTACTTAAGGAAATCCCAACTGGAGAGCTATCCGCACTAGAGCTAAAACAAACACAGGTTAATTGCCTTATCTTGCCTCAATGCCTTTTTCCCCCTGAAATGTATTTTGTTTTCTTATGTCTTGTTCTGATTGCAGCTCTGTGGTGAGGTCATCGGGAGGCAGGCAGAAAAGACTACAAAGAAAGTGGGGAAATGTTGTCTGTCATGGGCTTTCAAGCCAAGTAAACAAGAACTATAAGAAAATAACAAACCCATCATGCCCTCGTTTGATAGTTGGCACGGATACATGAAGGAAAGGAAACACAGACCCAAATAAACACACCCTCCCTCTGGGCCTACAAGTGGGAGCTTCACCTCTACAGTTCGGCTTTCTATACACCTCTCTCCATTCAAATTAAATTCAAAGTGCTCTCTCTCTCTCTCTCTTTTCTTTTGGCCCCCCTGTGGCTGACAACACAACCACTCCACCCTGCACCTTTCCCAGTTAATGTCCCCCACTGGGCTGGTCTGAAATGGGTGTTTTCACTCATATCTGGCTCCATTTGGGCACCTTGAGGCTCCTGTGGCTACACTTTTCAGCTTGATTAATTGCCCTCCCCTCTCCCCCCTCTACCCCCCTCCTCTCTTTCCTCTCTCCCCTATCTTCTGTGGAGCCTTAACGAAAACCTTGTTGGACAAATTAAAAAACGGTTTAGTCTGGGTCTCTGGCTTGCAAAATGAACCCATAAACACAAAGTGCTTTGGTCATTTAAGACAGAAGCCCTGTGATTATCTCTGCTCTTTTAACTCGCAAATCAAACCTGGGTTTAGCCCCCGGCCCTGAGATGCCAGAAGGTGTTTCAGCTCTACCTACCGGGACAGAGAGAGTGGAAGGAAGAAATTCCCTCGTATACTAACCAATCAAACACAATCTAACCAAGATGACAGAGTCCTTTGTATAAAGACTGAGCAGTTTGCAAGTTAGTGACAAACACATCAGTATTTGGCTAGATTCTGCTAAAAGTTGAGAGAGTAGTGTAATTAACAGCGCTGGTTAGTGTTTTTTTTTGTCATGAATCTTGCAGATCTGCAGAGTGGTCATAAGAAATCTGACTTCAGAAAAAATCTTCACCCTAGTGGGTGTGACACCTACTCCCGTTGCCTGCTGCACTGCTGCTTGGATTCCACCTGGCGCTTTTGTTCACTTCCTGCCCTGGCCTGTCTCCCCCTGTCTGGTACAGGTACCCCCGCCACACTCCCCCCTCTTTCCCGAGTTTTCACTCGCCTCCAGCACACAGGCACTGTTGAGACGAGTGACTCTGAACTTACAATGGCTACCCCCAAGTCGTTATATTTTTTTCTTGTGCTTTATGTTATTTGCCTCATGACTCCTGCATGCTTTGTTGATAATAAACTTTCTTATTTACCTAACTGTGGGACAGACTATGTTTGTAACCACACTCGGGACTCTGACTCTCTACTGGTTACATGGACTCTCGGCCTCTTGGCCATCCTATTCTAACCACCTATCGCTGGCTTTGTATTCATGTTACCTGATGACATTTCTGTACAACATGATCTTGTTGCCATCTAATGCACATTCAAATGTCATACATTATTACTGCAAAGCTCTCCCTGTCCTCTGCCGTGCCCTTATTATATTACTGGCCCATCTACTGTTGCTAGCCCCAATTCTGATGTGTGCTCTGATATCTGCTTCACTGATTTCTGCTCTCGAAAAAGCCTAGGTTTTCTGCACGTTAATACTGGAAGCTTATTACCTAAAATGGATCAGTTGAAAGTGTGGGTTCACAGCTCCAATCCAGATGTGTTGGTCATTACTGAGACGTGGTTAAGAAAGAGTGTTTTGAACACTGATGTTAACCTTTTTGGTTATAACCTTTTTCGGCAAGACAGGTCTTCCAAAGGCGGCGGAGGGGCAAGGATACCAAGGATCACCTTCAGTGCTCAGTTGTCTCCACCAAGTCTGTCCCCAAACAATTAGATTTCTGGTTTTAAGCATTAAACTTTCAAATAGCTCTTTGTTGAGTGTTGCTGGGTGTTATCGTCCTCCATCAGCACCGGCCTGTACCCTACCTGCCCTAAGCTCTCTCCTAGCCCCTTACACTAAGTCTGAATTTGTCTTGCTAGGTGGCCTAAAGTGGGACATGCTTAAACCACCTGACCAAGTCCTAAAGCAATGGGACTCCCTAAATCTTTTTTTTTTTTTCCCCTGCCCCGCTACAAAGTTTCTCCCTGCAGGCGGTCACTGAGTCCGAGGTTCTAAAGGAGCTCCTTAAACTCAATGATGTCACCATTGCCTTTGATTCTAAACAATGTTGTGCTGCTATTTCTTTTGACTTGGCCAAAGCTGTTGATACTGTAGACCATTCCATTCTTGTGGGCCAGATAAGAGGTAAGGGTGTCTCAGAGGGGTCTTTGGCCTGGTTTGCTAACTACCTCTCTCAAAGAGTGCAGTGTATAAAGTCAGAACATCTGCTGTCCCAGCCACTGTCTGTCACCAAGGGAGTACCCCAAGGTTCGATCCTAGGCCCCACACTCTTCTCAATTTACATCAACAACATATCTCAGGCAGTAGGAAGCTCTCTCATCCATTTATATGCAGATGATACAGTCTTATACTCAGCTGGCCCTTCCCCTGATTTTGTGTTAAATGCTCTACAACAAAGCTTTCTTAGTGTACAACAAGCTTTCTCTGCCCTTAACCATGTTCTGAACACCTCCAAATCTAAGGTAATGTGTGTTTACTACCTCTGAGGGTTTAGTCACCTCATACAAGTACTTGGGAGTATGGCGGTACACTGTCCTTCTCTCAGCACATATCAACGCTGCAGGCTAAAGATAAATCTAGACTTGGTTTCCTCTATCGTGATCCCTCCTCTTTCACCCCAGCTGCCAAACTAGCCCTGATTCAGATGACAATCCTACCCATGCTAGATTACGGATTATAGATCGGCAGGTAAGGGTGCTCTCGAGCGGCTAGATGTTCTTTACCATTCAGCCATCAGATTTGCCACCAATGCTCCTTATAGGACACATCACTGCACTCTGTACTCCTCTGTAAACTGGTCATCTCTGTAAACCCTTCACAAGACCCACTGGTTGATGCTTAATTATAAAACCCGCTTAGGCCTCACTCCCCCCTATCTGAGATATCTTCTGCAGCCCTCATCCTCCACATACAACACCCGTTCTGTCAGTCACATTCTGTTAAAGGTCCCCAAAGCACACGCATCCCTGGGTAGCTCGTCTTTTTAGTTCGCTGCAGCTAGCAACTGGAACGAGCTGCAACAAACACTCAAACTGGACATTTTTATCTTAATCTCTTAATTCAAAAACTCAATCATGGACACTCTTACTGACATTTGTGGCTGTTGATGTCTCTACCTTCTTTCCCTTTGTGCTGTTGTCTGTGCCCAATAATGTTTGTACCATGTTTTGTGCTGCTACCATGTTGTGCTGCTGCAATGCTGTATTGCTACCATGTTGTTGTCATGTTGTGTTGCTACCATGCTGTGTTGTCATGTCTTCCTGCCATGCTAAGTTGTTGTCTAAGGTCTCTCTTTGTGTGGTGTTGTGGTGTCTCTATTGTCGTGACATGTGTTTTGTCCTGTATTTTAATTTTACAAAAAGGGTTTTAAATCTCAGCCCCCTGTCCCCACAGGAGGCCTTTTGCCTTTTGGTAGGCCGTCATTGTAAATAAGAATTTGTTCTTAAGTTCTTAACTGACTTGCCTAGTTAAATAAAGATTAAATTAAAAAAAAAAAAAAAAAATGCCCGAGCGTGCAAAGCTGTCATCAAGGCAAAGGGTGGCTACTCTGAATAATCTAAAATAAAATATATGTTTTGTTTTGTCTAACAATTTTGTGGTTACTACATGATTCCATACGTTATTTTATAGTTTTGATGTCGTCACTATTATTCTACAATGTAGAAAATTGTAAAAATAAAGAAAAACCCTGGAATTTCACACGCAGGGAAGAAATATGTGACATGTTGAAGTTGATGGTGGGGATGTTGAGCATCGATCTTTTTCTAGGTGACAGTGTATCAGTGTGTGGCCTTGATGGTCCTACAGTGTGACACCAAACCAGAGCAGTAGAGGTGCTGTGTGATCCACGATTGATATGATTCACAGATGGTGTGGTCTGGTGGCTGATGACCGGCTGGTAATATATGACTCTTCTCACATGTTTACCACGACAGACCCATGTAGAAGCTGCATATTGTATAGGTGATGGACAGTCTCTCCGTCCATCGGTCTCTCCATCCACCCTTCCCTTTACTCTGAAACTCCAGTTCTCTCCATCCTATGGAGGACAGAAGTCCTTGAACGGGACAGTGGTTATAACAATAAAGCAGTCCAAAAGCATGCCTCTCCTTCCTCTCTGTTTTTCTCCTTACCTTTACCATGCGCTCTTTTGCACTATATCCCTGTCTCTGTTTGACTGTATACACATTGGCCAAGAGGAAGAGAAGGACTTAAACATGCTTATTTAACCTCTGTGAATTCAGTTTATATTTAACCAAATTCCAGTGTGCCAAGTGTCTTGAAACCTCACCGCGCAGCACAGCTCAGCTCCGCCTGTGTTTCTTGTCCTAATTCCCTTGGTGCTTCTATCCAAAGCCAAATGTAAATATTTGGGGAATACTGTAAAAGCAGCATGGACGTCTGAAACATGTTTCCAGAATGACTCCTCAAACAAAATGGCTGATTGCCGTTCTTTCCTAAATGACAGCTGCCTTAACAATATTAACACTCCAGCTGTGACTTTGTTGCTCCATCTGTGTATGTGCGTGAGTACATGCCTGTGTGTGTGTATGCGCGTGGGTGCTTCGTGACTGTGCCTGTCTGTATGCAGGACAATTGTGTATTTGTGGAAAGATTCTCCCAGTATGTACATTACCAGTACGTGCTTTTGTGTTGTAGTATTTAAAAAGAGCCCGATTTCAATTTGTCAGTCTCTTAGGCAGCAGTTAACCTAACATAGCAGGCGTAAAAGAAACACCTGAAACTATATCCCTTACGTACTTGTCTTGAAGAGAATTTTAAAAACCTGTCGGGGGGGGATCTCTTCTGCACTGTTCAACCAATCCAGTAAATATGGAGTTAAGATGGAATGTCGTCTTGTTAACGTCCAAAAGCGGAAGTTCTCTTTCCATTTCCCCTGAAAACCGGAACATCTGGTTTGACGGGGACTCGGCAGAGGCTATGCAGCGGTTAGAGTGCCATGTGAACGTGTGGAAAAATAAAAAATACAATTCATTCCATTCCCCACCCCCAAGAACCCCCTAATGCACCAACAACCAAGAGAAAGAACTAAAGAGAAAAAAGAAAAAGACAGAAGAAAACAGTAAACAACAATGCAAATAAAATATATTTAAAAAATAAACAAACACAAAATAAAATAAAAACAAAGGACATCAAGGACAACTAAAATCATAACAGCAATGCCAACTGTATATGTTTGTGTGCATGTCTGGCACTATTACATGTATGTGTGTGTTCTTGTATGTGTTTATTTGAATGAGAGTGTGTGTATATGCACATGTACAAACACCTGCACGGCATCAGCCTCAGGTAAACCGACATTAGTTGTAAAAACACTTCCCCTCAGTGTCATTCAAACTGACTTTTTATTATGTTTTATTTGTACATTTTTTAACTTTTATCTTTGACCATCATTCTCTCTCTCTCATTCTATCCCCTCCCACTTGTCTAAAACGTGTGTGTTTGTGTGTTATGAACTGAACAGATGCGTTCTGGAGAGAGCGAGCGAGAGAGGCTCTTTTTCAGCAGGATATTTGTGCTTCTCCAGTGCATGTGTTAGGTTCATAATGGGGCCATTGAACTGCTCCGGCTCACCTCACACTCTCCCAGTGACACCTGCAACACCCCAGCAAATTGGCAGGCTGTGCCGCTTTAATATGCTGTGCTGTGAAGAGTCCGTAAATCAGCCACAACTGAGCTAATACCACAGCATTAAGACCAGGAAGGGAGAAGCCATCCAGGTCAGGCTGAGGAACACTGCTGTGCTGCTCCAACGCTGATTCATTTAAATGTTTTCGCAAAGTGTCATCACAATGCTTAAAGGAAAACTCCACCCCAAAATAATATTTTGGTATTAGTTTCATTAGTCCATTGTTGATATAGTCCCAAAATGTTTTACATGTCAGCAATCAAGTTTCCAAGATATATAACTTTCAAAATATAGAAATACGGCCGATATGATGCATTCTGCATCATATGATGCTGTGTTTGTATCTGTATTTGTTTTGGTGATTATTATTGAAAACTTGATTGCTGACATGCAAACATTTTCTGACTATCAATAATGGACTCAAAGCACGTGTACTCAAAGCACGTGTACTCAAATCACATGTACTCAAATCACGTGTACTCAAAGCACGTGTAATCAAAGCACGTGTACTCAAATCATGTGTACTCAAAGCACGTGTACTCAAAGCACGTGTACTCAAAGCACGTGTACTCAAAGCATGTGTACTCAAATCATGTGTACTCAAAGCACGTGTACTCAAATCACGTGTACTCAAAGCACGTGTACTCAAAGCACGTGTACTCAAAGCACGTGTACTCAAATCACGTGTACTCAAAGCACGTGTACTCAAAGCATGCACGGACCAGCTTGCAAGTGTCTTCACTGATATTTTCAGCCTGTCCCTGACTGAGTCTGCAATACCAATATGTTTCAAACGGACCACCATTGTCCCTGTGCCCAAGTACACTAAGGTAACCTGCCTAAATGTCTACCGCCCTGTGGCACTCACGTCGGTAGCCATGAAGTGCTTTGAAAGGCTGGTCATGGCTCACATCAACACCATCATGCCAGAAACCCTAGACCCATTGCAATTCGCATATGGCACGGCCCCAACAGATCCACAGATGACGCAATCTCAATCACACTCCACACTGCCCTTTCCCACCTGGACAAAAGGAACACCTATGTGAGAGTGATGTTCATTGACTACAGGTCAGCGTTCAACACCATAGTGCCCTCATAGCTCATCAATAAGCAAAGGACCGTGGGACTAAACACCTCCCTTTGCAACTAGATCCTGGACTTCCTGATGGACCGCACCCCAGGTAGTAAGGGTAGGCAACACATCTTCCACGCTGATCCTCAACACGGGGGCCCTTCAGAGGTGTGTTGTTATTCCCCTCCTGTTCTGCCTGTATACCCACGACTACGTGGCCAAGCACGACTCCAACACCATCATTAAGTTTGCTGATGACACAACAGTGTCAACAGGCCTGATCACCGACAAAACAGCTTATAGGGAGGAGGTCAGAGACCTGGAAGTGTGGTGCCTCTCCCTCAATGTGAGCAAGACAAAGGAACAGATGGTGGACTATATGAAAAGGAGGGCCGAACAGGTCCCCTTTAATATCGACAGGACTGAAGTGGAGAGGGTCGAGAGATTCAAGTTCCTTGGTGTCCACATCACCAACAAACTATCATTGTCCAAACACACCAAGACAGTTGTGAAGAGAGCACGACAAAGATTTGGCATGGGTTTCCAGATCCTCAAAAAATTCTACAGCTGCACCATCGAGATTACCCTGACCGGTTGCATCACCACCTGGTATGGTAACTGCTCGGCATCTGACCGTAAGGTAATACAGAGTGTAGTGCGTACGGCCCAGTACATCACTGGGACCAAGCTTCCTGACATCCAGGACCTACAGTACCAGTCAAAAGTTTGGACAAACCTACTCATTCCAGGGTTTTTCCATATTTTTACTATTTTCTAGATTGCAGAATAATAGCGAAGACATCAACACTATGAAATAACACAAATGGAATCATGTACTAACCAAAAAAATATATGTCAAAATATATTTTAGATTTCAGATTCTTCAAAGTAGCCACCTTTTTTTTGCCTTGATTACAGTTTTGCACATTTTTGGCATTCTCTCAACCAGCTTCACCTGGAATGCTTTTCCAACAGTCTTGAAGTAGTTCCCACATATGCAGAGCACTTGTTGGTTGCTTTTCCTTCACTCACTTTTCCATCACTCTTAACCCTATTTCTTGAACTGCATTGTTGGTTAAGAGCTTGTAATTAAGCATTTCATGGTAAGGTCGACACGTGCTGCATTCAGCAAATGTGACAAATACAATTTAATTTGATTTAACTACAGAGAGAGCAGACCATCCTGGTAATGAGATCCTTTAGGAGGGAAAAAATCCCTAATTTCCATCACTGTGGAATGACAGGGGGGAAACGTGTTGAATGTGAAATGAAAACAGTTTGTTAACCGTAATGTAGAAGTCTGAAACCTTAGCTGAAGATGCAGTCAGTCACACGGCCATCACGTCCAACGTGTTAATGAAAGCAGCACATACTCAGCTCAACCTGGAACCTGAACCTTAAACAAACACATACAAATCACTACTCCGATGTGTCGAACACCGTTTGCACAGAGCCCACTCTCACAGCATACACAGGGAAAGGTCGTTCTCCTGTCTCAGCAGGTAAATACACCTCCATATTTATAGTTTTATGTAAATGTTATATAAACATTGTCACAAATATGTTGACATAAAGTTGGAGCACGCTGAGTGCTTTTCCCTCCTGAAGTTTAGACGAATACATAAAGAGCCTACTGTGCACACACACACACACACACACACACACACACACACACACACACACACACACACACACACACACACACACACAGTACAATGAAAATTAAGCATGATACAAGGCACACATACATACATACATATTACATACATAAACTCAGCAAAAAAGAAACGTCCTCTCACTGTCAACTGCGTTTATTTTCAGCAAACTTAACGTGTAAATATTTGTATGAACATAACAAGATTCATCAACTGAGACATAAACTGAACAAGTTCCACAGACATGTGACTAACAGAAATGGAATAATGAGTCCCTGAACTAAGAGGGGGCCAAAATCAAAAGTAACAGTCAGTATCTGTTGTGGCCACCAGCTGCAATAAGTATTGCAGTGCATCTCCTCCTCATGGACTGCACCAGATTTGGTCTGTTGGTCTGTTGGTCTCTTTAGTGTCCTATGTTTTCATAACTGTGACCTTAATTGCCTACTGTCTTTAAGCTGTTAGTGTCTTAACGACCGTTCCACAGGTGCATGTTCATTAATTGTTTATGGTTCATTGAACAAGCATGGGAAACAGTGTTTAAACCCTTTACAATGAAGATCTGTGTAGTTATTTGGATTTTTAGAATTGTCTTTGAAAGACAGTGTCCAGAAAAAGGGCTGTTTCTTTTTTTACTGAGTTTACATGCGTTCATACAGGTCCATATACTGTATTTGTAT
Organism: Oncorhynchus mykiss; assembly: GCF_013265735.2. Lineage (NCBI taxonomy): Eukaryota > Metazoa > Chordata > Actinopteri > Salmoniformes > Salmonidae > Oncorhynchus > Oncorhynchus mykiss. The sequence continues at coordinate 27,264,581 of NC_050570.1, forward strand.
GGGCATATACAGTACATACAGCTATTGGAATACACTGGCTCTTAGTTCATATATCTTTATTGCCTCTCCCCTACTACTCCACAAACGTCTGGATCTCTCCTGATACCGTCTCATGTTTCCTAGGTGGATTTATTTATATTCTTTAGGAGCATTCGGATCTGTGCATCAGCGGTCAGGAGTGTGGAGCATGCCGATTGTCTAAACACAGTAGAAGGTGTGTGTTAGGAACCATGTGCTAGTGATTTTACCACTCTCCTATGTATACGGCACCGGGATGACAGGCTCAGATATTTGGACTGCCTGGTGCCGGCACCGCTCATGCCGGACAGGGACTCAGACACGTGATTGGTTGTGATGTGTGTTGATGAAAAGACGTCATGGTGGTCGCTTATTGGCTGCTGTCCCCCTAACCTTCCCTCAGACAGAGGGAAGGTTATCTAGAGGACAGGCCCATGGGCCCCCATCCAGGGGAGTAAGCACCGCCCTGTGGAGTTTATATATTTTATAATAATCGGAAAATACAATGTGCGTTGATACACATACCTTATCATTCTGAGAGATGATGCAATATCAAGACTTAAAACTGAGCGTCTCGTCCTGGGTAAACTTAATGGATTCCATGGTTCATTGTTCCAATGGATTTTTATCAGCCATACTTTATCGCCAATATTTTTCTCATACTGGTGCATGTTTATTTTATAGGCCATAGTTGAGGTAATGGTCAACCTATGAGATGTGGTTGTCAGGCTTGCGACTGGTCAGAGCAGGTGCAGATTCCCAGTAGTGAGGACCCCTGGTTCAGGGTGTGTCTGGATGTGTCTGGCCCCTTTCTTCCAGACAGGGATGAAGGTTTCACACAGGACCTTCTGTCCATGGCCATCACTCTGCTAATCTCTATGAAACCAACCTCTCCGGACAGACAGACATTCCACTGGGGTTTGGTCATAGTGGTGGAGTGAGGGAGTAGGGGTTAGGCAGTTCCTTAATATCTTCTAATCCCTGTGGATGTTCCTAAGGGTGTTTGATTAGGGAATGTTACAGTGTAGTTGTGTATTGTAATATGGGAATGATATGACTGAAGTGAATCAACGTTCTCCTGGCGATACGCAGATGTTCCGCGTTGGGTTATGAGCCACATCAATCACAGCTCAATGAGCCGAGGAGAAAAGGTGTGAACAGCACGCTCTCCGCTAGCACGGCTTACGTAGCTCTATAACTATTCATCCTCATACCCCACTGCACACCACCAACCTTACACTGAAAACAACAACACCTCCACCCTCCATACACCACACACCATCAGCCTCATGCCCTCGGCACCGTTACACGCCACAAACCTTCATCATCCTCGCATAACACAAACCTGCCATAGTACAGTATGCTAACCATCAATACACTTCATGCATCATCAGCAGCCTGCACCTCAACACAGCCCGTGCTAGAAATCAGTATTAGGTTACTGTAAGGTGTCACCCTGCTTCATGTTCCCTATGTAGTTCCAGAAGGTGACACTGTCTCAAAAAGCATTAGGGTTGTTCCATTAGTTCCACATGTCACTGCATCACAAACTGCTTTGGTGAGAAAATAATTAGACCCAAAAAGAAATGAAAAAGTAACAGTATTGACATGAATGCCTTGTATACCTTGTGATAACTTTGTACTTGTATTTCAACTGTACTCTGATTTATGTTCCCAAGGTTTGCGTGGCCGAATTTGTAACAATTGCCTGGTCTTTGTCGTGGCAGTAGATTTGTCCTTTTAACTCAGCGCCTGAGAAAAAATGGATTTGCACATGTACATATGATGTTCATTTAAACCTTGTGTTATTTACTCCATGTTCTGACATTACTACACACCATCCAAATCATAGTAACATATGGTGTACCTTGTATTTTAGCCAGTAGCATACCACCCTGTATACCACTACTGGTTTGCTTATGAAGTTAAGCAGGGTTGGTCCTGGTCAGCCCCTGGATGGGAGACCAGATGCTGCTGGAAGTGGTGTTGGAAGGCCAGTAGGAGGCACTCTTTCCTCTGGTCTAAAGAAAAATATCCTATTGCCCGAGGGTGGTGACACTGCCCTGTGTAGGGTGCTGTCTTTCAGATGGGATGTTAAATGGGTATCCTGACTCTCTGAGGTCATTAAAAATTCCCATGGCACTTATTGTAAGAGTAGGGTTGTTAACCCTGGTGTCCTGGCTAAATTCCCATTCTGGCCCTCAAACCATCATGGTCACCTAAGATTCCCCAGTTTACATTTGGCTCATTTCTCCCCTGTAACTATTCCCCAGGTTGTGTTCTCAGTCAACTTACCTGGTAAAATAATGGATAAATAAATACTGTTTGTAGGCAGAACATAGCTAATGGCCTGAATGTTTAGACTGAGGTCCAAACGGGTGAGATTTTATTTCTCTTTATGGGTCTCTGACTGGTCCACAGTGTCTGGATGAGTGGCCATAAAACCATCTCTCAATAAGAGAAGCCCCAGAGGTTCAGTCTCATTAAATCTCCTTCAGAAAGAAGTCCCTTTGAGAGGATATATGTTTAAAACCTACTTGCTGGTGCTACAAGCATTGAGGCCTGATTTGTCGGCCGGGACATTTCAGCGATGAATCATTTCGAGATTATTTATGAGAGCAGAGCTCAAACAGAGTTTCAGTATTACTGTTTTATGGCACCTGCAACCGGAGAAGGCCCCATGTGCAGCCGTCTGCCCTGACCTCTCTGGAGCTAGTGACTACTGTCGATGTATCCTTCTGGGCTGGGTTTGTGGACCAATGGTACTCTGGCACCAGTGTTGTGAGCGTATAAGGACGAGAATAACTCTCTTGAACATGTGTTGAACATTGGGTTCGATGTGAACAGCTCTCTATTGTTGTCGAGGTCCAAAGCATTGTTTAGAGTTATATAGTATTACATGAAGGTGAGAAAGCAGAGGTAACTGTTTGTTGGACCCGTGAAATGCTTCAGTAGCCACCTGCAGATGGCAGTAGTAGGTAACTCACCAGGAGTACATACAGTGGTAATGTGCTGTAGTATTACACTACATTAGAGGATAGTTGGACTTCTTCATATTTTTCTAAGGGGTTACGAAAATTACAGATTTCCTGTTCATACCAAGAGATTACGTGAGTTCAGCAATGGTAGTCTAACAAGGTGAGTCAAACGAGCAAGGTGTGTTGTTTGTGACACTTTAGTGTTGTCCCACAGTATTTTATTGTTAGAGGTGAGGTGATGACACGCCAAACATTGGGTCTATATCCCCATGCATATGGCCCAAATTGAACCCTATTCCCTTTATAGGGCATTCATTTTGATCAGGGCCCATGAGGTTCTGACAAAAGTAGTGCACTATATACAGGTGTAGGATCTTAATTTGAGCCAGTTTGCTACAACAGGAAAATAATCTTGCAGGAACAGGAAATGTGAATTATTTTGTGGATTGTAAATAATGGACATTTTGTTTAGGGGTCGATAGATATTCTCTTAAGGCAAATCAAGTCTGACATTTTAAAGGAAATGACAAACTGTAGATGCCTTTTTCAACCTTTAGTACACTACACTACTTTCGGGCGGCAGGGTAGCCGTTTCGGGCGGCAGGGTAGCCGTTTCGGGCGGCAGGGTAGCCGTTTCGGGCGGCAGGGTAGCCTAGTGGTTAGAACTTTGGGCTAGTAACTGAAAGGTTGGAAGACCTAATCCCCTAGCGGACAAGGTAAAAATCTGTCATTCTGCCCCTGAACAGGAAGGCAGTTAACCCACTGTTCCTAGGCTGTCATTGAAAGTAAACATTTGTTCTAAACTGACTTGCCTAGTTAAATAAAGGTACAATATATTTATTTTATCCTGCTGTGCAGGAAAATTCTCAGCAACAAAAGAGTAAGAGAAATCCTACACCTGAAGGTGCCATTTGGGACTCAGCACAAGGATGGAGGTCTGCTTTCAAATGAGAAAGTGTAGCATATCATAGAGATAAACATGGCAAAATGGCAGACATCGTCTTCAGAAAATAGTAACTGCAGGACAGCTGAGGCACAATATTCCTGAACCATCTGAAGAACCTTACATTGTGGAGATGCAGTTCTCTTTCAATAACTGCAGTACACTAGAAAGAATCAATGGGAAACCTAGCCCAGTGAAACTGTAAACCACACAATATGTGTCTGTGGCTGTGACAGGGGAACAACCCTTACTCAAACACTAGACAAGCAAGATGCTTAGAAGCTGAGGAAAGGAGGATAAGAGAAAAGAATGACGTAACTGATCCATACTCACCGAATGTGTTCTAGTTAAGAGACAAACACACCATCACTTGTGGTGTCTGTTTAAATTAATCAAATCCACAGAGAAAGGTTTTCTTAAGCTTGTTTGTGAGATGTGTAACTTTGTAATTTTACCATTCTGTCATAAAAGAGCACCTGTTCAACTTAATAAAAAACATGTTTTCCCATCTCAAGAGGTTAAATAAAAAAAGGACCATAGTAAGTGTCTATTAAGTGCCAAAAAAAGAACCAGGGTTGACTCTAACAGGGTTGACGATTTCCTCTTAAATCAGCCTTACATCCCCTTGTGACAGGGGGAAGGGAAGCTTGTTGTGTGTAACATGGGGGGCCAATTAAATGCAAGCTTCACAAAAATTGGTTTTATTGTTCAAACCTTTTGAGCCTGTCTATCTATTTTTTTAACCTTTATTTAACTAGGCAAGTCAGATAAGAACAAATGCTAACTTACAATGACAGCCTACCCCGGCCTAACACTGGGCCAATTGTGCGCCGGCCTATGGTACTCCCGTTCACGGACAGTTGATAAAGCCTGGAATTGAACCAGGGTCTGTAAAGATGCCTTTAGCACTGAGATGCAGTGCCTTAAACTGCTGCGCCCCCCGGGAGCCCAAAATGTATGAACTGGTATGCTTGACCCACACAGTTTCCCACCACAAAACACCAGAAAATGTCCAAAATGAGTAGAACCATCCCACCTGCTTTTATACTATGATTTGACTATTAGATGTGCAATGTTTCTTTCGATTATAAAAAAATATATATATATATAATATATTAAAACGAAAGTAATTTTTTTTTGTTTTTACCTTAAAATGAATCACTAATCACATTAATTAAATAATAATCTTCAGAAATGACTTTGTCAAAGCAACAAAATAACTAGGGCTTTAGACTTGGTTAAAAGCCGAAAAGAGTGGAAAATACAAAAGGTATGAGGAATGGTGTCGTTCCACGAAGTGCCGTAATTTTAAAAGCCTGTTATATTCAATGAAGTTTATTTCAATATAGACCACATGGAAAATTCAATAAATCCGACTTTTAATATGAGTAAAGACTTACTAAAGTGTCAAAATTCAACGCACCCTCTGTGACTTCCTGAAAGATTTTCAACCACTTGATCCCCAAATGTCTCCAAGTTTCACCATCATTTTAAGGTTAGGAGTCATGTTTGTTCAATCTTCTTCAAACGCTCAGAAAATCACACTGATACTTTCCCCAAATAAGATAAAAGGGCTAAGTGCTATGGACTGAGTGGGGGGGGGGGGATCTGGTAAAAGTTTAACGCTGATCAAGTTTACTGATTATAGCTGCTGCATGCCAACAGATGTTGATGTAGGGATTTATCAAGTACATCTCTAGCTCTTCTGATGGGAAACCAGTCTGTAAAATGTTTTTACAACATGGACATACAGAAATATGGCCGTACCAGTTGAATGACTTTCAGATTTCATTGACAGTAAGTTCAGAGTAGCCTCCAATTGCTATGACATCACTAAGCAGATCAGTAAATGTCCATCCAAGTGAACATGCTCAAATCAAGGTATTGTACCAAACTACGCATTCTGATGACATGATAAATATGGAGTGCAAAACAGGATACAGTATATGGTTGCAGAATAGTCTGTTGGAACAGAAAGAGTATACTCCCCCTCATCCCCAGTGTGTGTGCCTGTGCATGTGTGTACCCACGTGTGTGTAACCCATAGCTAAATGACACAGAGGATTGTTTCCAGGAGGTCCTAATGAAACACAGATAGTTTCATCGCAGCGTAAATCTAATAAAGCGAGACAAACAACGTCTCACGGACCTAATCAAACCTGACGACAAGTGACAGGCGAGCATTAGCTGCATTTCACAAAATGTTACTCCTGAGCAGGGCTAAAAGTCACATTTGAAAGGCCCGGGAATCCTCCGTGGAAGCGATTATCTTGTGTGGCCGTTGCACTGCAGGACCCTGACAGAGACACAAGGTCAGAGGTCAACCAGACCATTAGCAGCTTCATTACAGGGCTTCACTTCACATTTCCATGCCACAGACAGAACAGCACTGTTACCGTGGTAGCAGAAACAGGTACAGCCATATAGGAGGCTCTATAGTGATGCAATCAAAGCACCACTGTAGCTTTATAGAACTGCACTGTCTGCATGTGTGTGCGTGTGTGTGAGTGTGTGCTTGCGCATGTGTGTGTATACGTGTGTGTTTTTGTGTGCGTTTGCATGTGTTCCTACAGAGCCTTAGCTGCTAAGAAATCTTTCTCACAGCTAAACATACTCCTTACTGAAAGTGTTCATAATCTTCTAAAAGTGATGATAATCTACGAAAAGTAATCATAATCTAATAAAAGTGATCATAATCTGCTAAATGTGATCATAATCTTCTAAAAGTGATCATAATCTAATAAAAGTAATCATAATCTATTCAAAATGATCATAATCTACTGAAAGTGATCATATTCTGTTAAAAATTATCATAATCCAATAAAAGTGATCATAATCTACAAAAAGTAATCATAATCTAATAAAAGTGATCATAATCTTCTAAGAGTGATCATAATCTATTAAAAATTATCATCATCTAATAAAAGTATATCATAATCTAATAAAAGTGATCATAATATATTAAAAGTAATCATAATATATTAAAAGTGATCATAATCTGCTAAAAGTAGATCATAATCTACTAAAAGTGATCATAGTCTACTAAAAGTCATCGTAATTTATTCTGAGATTTTTGCTCTTTATCCCTTTAGAGAAAGGTCTTTGATTATTTGAGTACCCAAGTTGGTTAATATTCATGGCCCAATGGGGGACCGGAGGGATTGTTGCAGTTCAGCCGTCCATTGTTGTTAGGGTATTATCACCACAGTTTCGATCAACAGCTTTACACGCTAACACACACGCAATGCACATACAATGGACACACACATGCACATACACATGACGCACCCTGGTAGATGGTGGGGGGTGGCTTGTGAATCTAATAGCCCTTCCTTTGGGGGCTCTTTTAATCGTTGGGTCATCGTCTCCATGGCCAGTGTGTCACAGTCAATAAAGGCACATTAGAGAAGACAGGAGGTGAGAGGTGAGGGGGCCAACACAGGGGGTTAGGACCTCAGTGTGGAGACAATGTAAACCACCCGGCACACCCTTTCTAGAGAGGAAGTCTTCTTCTATCTGGGCTCTGTGGAAGACTGGCTGTCACTGTCGGCCATTGTGTGTCAGGGGAATGACTCATTCTCTTACTCAACCAACAACTTAAAAGGATCCCAGGGAATCAACAGACTGGGGAAAAACCACTTGGGTCTGCTCAAGTGTGTGTGTGTGTGTGTGTGTGTGTGTGTGCGTGCGTGTGCGTGTGTGTGCGTGTGCGTGTGTGTGTGTGTGTGCGTGCGCATTGTGGCAAAGTAGGCCCTATGTGCAGTAGATTAAGATGTGGCAATTGAATAATGAAATTGCTCATACCCTTAATTCCAATAGCCCAGATATCATTTACCTCTGCATGTAATGCTTACAGTAAAAAAACAAAAAAACAAGAGCTGAGTAAAGCAGAAAACAAGCCAAGCAGAGATTTAATTTGGCTCATATTGTAGAGTGCATGATTACACATGTTTATTTGATAGAACTTGTTTAAAACATGCTGTCAATTATAGCCATAACATCCTCAGTAACCCAGGGTCTCTCAGAGTTGCGATCAAGCCTTGATAACCCTGTTCTGATCAGTGATTGGTCCCCTCCTCTCCACTCCTAACAGTCAGCCCTAGTGTCTGTAATGTAGACCACCAGGAGAGACCTGATGCCCTTACAGTGACCCCCTCCACCTCGCTGCAATGACATCCAGTCACCCACCATATGGACTGTCTGTCTGTCTGCCCATCCCGTCAAGCCCGCTACATATCTAACAATAATAATCGAATGCTCAGCTAGCTATCTTCTAAAAGGTTATATTCAGTTTAACCCAAAACACTGATCCCTGTAGTAGGCTGTGCTGAGATGTTCCTCCCTCTGTGTGTGAATACTGGTCCCTGATGAACACGCGTAACTCAGATGTGGGCTTTGACCTGATCCTCTCTTTATATAAATCATGTTGGTTTTTTGGGCTCCTAGCTGAGCACTGCTTACCCATTTGCCAAGACAGACCAATCATGTCTCTCCCTGGGGTTAAGCCTGGATCTTGCCTTTCCCCAGGTCTACATATTATTTACGTTTCCTACCCAAAAGTTAATTCCTCTTATGTTTACTTTCTAAATACAGTGTTCCTATTACGGTGGTACAGTATATCATGATTCCTGTTCTACGCTTATCAACAAGTCTGACTGGGCCTGACCATGCAGCTAGAGAATCACCAAGTGTAGCCAGCACAGGAGGTTGGTGTTACCTTAATTGGGGAGGAGGGACTCGTTGTAAATGGTGGAGCGGAATAGGTGGAATGGTATCAAATACATCAAACATGGTTCCCATGTGTTTGATGCCATTCCATTTGCTCCGTTCCAGACATTATTATGAGCAGTCCTCCATTCAGCAGCCTCCACTGGTAGCCAGTACATCACCAGCTTGGGTGCAGCTGACGTGTCTAACCTTGGGCTTCACTGTGAAGCTAGTCTCACCAGACTGGGCCTCACAGTGCAGCTATTGAGTTGGCCAATTAGTGCCAAGAGTGAATACAGGGAGCCACAATCTCAGGTTAAGTCCTTACCCTTGCTTGGCCCCCGGTTTAAGAACCAAACTGCCAAAGTAATTTATGATCTTGTTAAGAGAAACATTGCCCAGGAGCTCTAGGACCAAGTTCCTGGTCCCAACGCCGGTGCAATATTTCACGATTATCAAGGGTATTCCAGATGGTGTTTTAAAACACCTCATATTACCGAGTGTTCTTTCTCTCTCTTTCTTTGCCTCTTTCTTTTTCACTTTCTCTCTGCGGTGGGTCACAATGTGACTCATGTTGAATAGATGGTATTTTCTTCCAAAAACCTAACTGGCGTGTAAGGTCCATAAATGTGCTGTGAATTGCCATAAGGATGTAGGATGTAACGCTCCTTAAGTCAAAGAGTTGGCCCAAACTGCAGGAACTGAGGCTCTTAGAGGCACAGTGAAGGGACCTAGCCACAGTGTATGGGGCCCCTATATACGCACAGCAAGAGGCCTGAGGAGTAAAAGACCATAAAGACACAATGAAGGACGCTATAGCCCCTACTGTCTGTGAGAAAGACCACTCACCATCCATATTTACAAAGGACCATGATTTTACATATCAAATCAACAGAGTACTTTATACATCTATAAGTTATGATGTTTATACTTCTCTGCACTCTGAGTGGTTGATTTTATTTTTCAAAACGATGTTGGGAGGAAAAAAGTCACAAATGGAAAACCCAAAACAGTGTTTCTCAGAGAAGTGTTTTATTGGCCAGTCTTCATCGCAGCGTGTAATTCTGCTGTTGACTTTTGCTGGCTCTAGACGAGCTGCAGTTAGCCCCAGTCAATGGCACTGTTCAGACCCTCTACTTCACTCTGTCTCAGGAGAGCTGTGACTACCTCTTAAAACTGCTCATAAACTGCCACAAACAGAGACTGCCATGCCCCAATATACAGCACCTCAATGCACAGAACAATACATATAACACCAGCAATGCTATTTACTCAAATACATTACATTTCACTCTGTTGTATAGACAGGGTGAGATTTGTATCTTGAGCAGACAGGTTTAAGATACAACTGAATATCTCCAGTATTGCTAAAGTCGTCCAGTAAATTAGCCCTTAAAAGTAATCTTTAGACCAGTTTTCAGATTACTGACTATCTCCCTGCAAAGTGGAAAGTTTAGAAGTTAATAATATATAATAGAGTTTTGAAGTTAAATTAAACAAAACCCCAGAAATGTGAGATATTAGCATGATTTAGAATAAGAGGAGATTGACATCGTCCATATAGCTACACTGTAATGAGCTGAGGTCATAGGGGCTGAGCTAAAGAGTTAGACTTAACAGTGTAAAACGAGCAGAGTTTAATCCTGAACCATTATCTACAATAAGAACGTTCAGCTATACAGGCTCCAGTCACCAGTCAGTCATCTGGTTGGCAATAGAATCTGTTTTGGTGTTTTTGAAAACAGGTTTTAATTGTAACAATCTGAGTGGGGGGTGATCAGAAAGCCTGAGATCTATTAAGCAGATGGATTCCCATCGGAACTCTACAGCAACGGGGCTTTAAGGCCTTGATTCCCACCGGAATGCCATAGAAATCCAGAACAAGTTCGGGGGAGAAACATCCCTCGTTTGCCTTCAAAATTTGTTCAATTAAGAAATGCCCTGGTGGAAAAGAGATCCCAATCAAATGGACTACCAGCCCACCAGACAAAAGGGGTCAAAGGTTTTTGTTTTAGGGTGTGAATGGATGGTGGGTGACGGAGGGACAGAGACAGAGCAGCATTTAAGGTCCCACAAAGCTGGTGCTTTTAAATAAACAGGGTTACGTCCTTCTCCTTTGGGCCCAATGTAGTCCATCAAAGAACATGGTAATGCCCAGCTCAATGGACGCAAGGACTCCCAAACTCCCACCTTTTCACTTTCTGTGAAAGAATGTGACATAAAAAACACAACCTCCCCCATGAAAAACAGACATAAATTGAGCTTTAAATATTTTCTGCGCTGGTTACAGCTTTTAGTCATCAAGGCGGTTGCCAAGTGGACCGTTTTGCAGCATGCAGCAGATGTCAATATCTATGTTTGTGTTTGGAGTTAATGTTCCCGAGTTCCTTTCCCCTAAGGTGACACAACAATTAAAATAATGAAAGCAATCAGTATGAAATGGGAAGGTGCTAAAGAAGGCCAAACAACATGAAAACATGTCCCACTGTCTAGAGCCCGATCATCCAGCAAGGTCAGATGTCTACCATGCTTCTGGAATCATTTTAGACTGTATTATCTCTATCTAACACACACAGGCATTCGTACATGTTAACTGTACACCCATTTGTCTTACTATAAACTGTCAAGCTGTTGGACGTGCATTGAGCATGCATTCTTCATCACATGGAGTAGCATGGGAAAGTCATTTTCAGGTCTCATGTATTGTCTATGTAGTCTTGTCAAAGCTTTTATATGTTTCCTTTGGCTTGGTGGCAGAAGTGAAATGCTACAGTGGTTACTGTTTGTGTAAAGGGCGGCTGAAGTTTCCGATTTAGCCTAGGTTTCAATTCTCCTCATTAGGAAACGCGACTGAGAACGAGATTTGGGTCTTGGAGGCGAGCTTTGATATGGATGTCTCGTGTTCAAATGTGGGAAGCTTTTGTACTTTCACTCTTCCAAAACAATACACAGTTACATTCACACACCTTTCTAGATGACTTCAAACAGTCTAACCAGATATTGGGTCTGGAAGTAGCCTAGACTAGCTGGCAAGCTAGCCAACTTCTTTCAGCAATTAACTTCAGCCAGCTGGTGTGCGATCTTGGCAAAGTTTGTTTGACTTTGGCTAGTCTATCTCTGTGGCTAGTTAGGGACCATCAACAAATTACACAATTTAAATGGGACAATATTTTCATGTTGCACATATTTTAGTTGTCTCATTAAATGCTTTCAACATTTGTATATGAATTAAAAAAATGTATACAATAGTTGGTTTGAAGTTAAGTAATTGAAATTTGGAGCTATTGACATTTTAAAATAATGTCCTACGTACATAGCATAATTTACTGATGGTCCCTAACTAGCCCCATAGGGATATCAAATGTCAAACCAAATTGACCATGGGCATTATGATTGGGTCAGGTGCACCTGGGTCAGATACTTGGGTGCTGCCAGCTGTGGGCAGGATTGAAATAAACCCAATATAAGGACAGTACCCTTCATTTATGTGACATCATTTTTTTCTGCCCTTGCAAATCTCTGTTTGGATGAGACTGACTTTATGATACATTTTGACACTAGAATAAATGTTTATGACTAATATTGAGGACATATGGGTTGTTTTCAACCAGATAAGCTGTTTATTGCCTTCATTTGCTCTTTAATTGGTAACCCACTCTAGACCTGAGACTCCTTATCCCTTTTAAATGGAGGGTCCCAGTGGAACTCTAACTGGCACAGGCAGGGAGCAATGAGCAATAGAAAATGAGAAGATATGTCTGAGTGAATATCATTGGCACCACTCGTCATTTATGTGTCTTTAGTGGTCCTGTATGAACTGGCTTCTCTCTACTGTATGTTTTGGGAACACACACACACACACACACACACACACACACACACACACACACACACACACACACACACACACACACACACACACACACACACACACACACACACACACACACACACACACACACACACACACACACACACACACGGAAAGTAGCTCATGTTTTCAGTGGAATCACAGAGCGTTCTGGTCTGGGCAACCCTTAGTAAGAGGCAGGTGTTACCCAAAACCCCACCACACAGGCGCAACATAACCACTCTGCAAGCATCGCCTTTCAAATTGCTATTAATTTTACAAGAGCCCAGGGGCCACTAGACTGGTGCGTATGAAAGCACTACTCCGGTTCTGGTGCTGCGGCATCCAGGCCTGGCCACTCTCCACGGAACCCGAGCCCTATGCTTGCTTGCCTTGGTAAACAGTTCCCAACCCCGGGAGCAGCAGCGAGGCGAGGTGGAGCCTGGAGCCCCTCGCTGCTCTGCTCTCTCTCCAGCTGAGCTAGCTGCTGGCGTTAGCACTGGGGGATACTTACGCTCAGACACCAACTCAATTAGCAGCCATTTACCGTCACGCTCGCCTCAGTGCCGCGCGGGGAGGCTCACTTGGCCCACCGCCGCACCTTTCCACTCTCTGCAAATACAAAGTTATGGACAAGCAAGGGAGTCAGAGGGAATCATATTTTACAACACGGTCTGCAAATTGGCTGAAGGGTTGTATTTGGAGGAATGGCTTGGTGTAGAGAGTTATGACTTCATATTCAGTGTCAGAGGGAGTGTGTAACTACTGCTCATAAATGAGAATACAGCACACACTCATCACTTTTGCTCTCTCTCTCTCTCTCTCTCTCTCTTTCCTTTCTCTCTCCCTCAGCAGATATCTCTCTCACACCACTGGATGTGATCCCTTTCTTCACCTGCATCAATTATTAAAGCTCTCATTGGTGTTAGCTGATATGGCTGCAGTGGAGAAGCTCTTCCTGTAAAGAAGGAGGGAGAGTGACCGAGAGGGAAGAGGAGACGGGAGACGAGCAGAGAGAGTCGGATAGCCAGCCAGTGAGAGATGCAGGGGAAAAACAGAGGGAAGGGGGAAGACAGACAGGGAAACAGAGAGGGACGGAAAGAATGGAGAAAATGATAAAGGTGAGAGAAAGAGTGATGGTTGTGGTGAGAAGGTGAAGGAGAGAGGGAAAAGAGGGAAAACATGAGGTAGCTTTCTCTTCTTCATCCCTCTCCACAAAATGCAGTCCATTATTTATCCAGAGGTGTAAAAATGCACTCCAATATGGTTGTTTCTAGTAACACTTACCAGTGAAGAAGTATTGTAAAAGCCACCTCAGATAATCAAATCAAAAAGTTGATTTCATTTTCACAGTGAAAGTGAACATAAAGGGGAGGTGATGATGATGATAATGATGATGAAATTAATCCTACACTAATGTGCCTGATACTTCTCCCACCGCATGGTTCCCTATGTCTGTGTGGAATGTCTTTCTTGGAATTCTGGAAGGTTAGAATCTTCCATCCCTTCTGCTGTCATCTGGAGCAGAGCTCTGGGGGCGTGACCCAGACCTTAGAGGCCATGACCCAGGCATGTGACATGCTTCTCTCTTGTCACCATTATATCCTTCATTGTCTCTCCAGGCTCAACCATCCCCATCACAATCATTGTGTGTGACTGCAGTATGTTTCATGCAAAGGGCCGTGGCCTAGAAATCCGACCAGTTATAATCCTCTGTTGAAATCTATTACTACGCACAGCCATATGCACAACTCTTCCCCTTATGAGTGCTATTCAAGGACCTGCTCCCTTGGAACATATGCAGGTTTGTTCACTAAACAGGGAGGTCTGGCTGGCTGGCTCACAAAGGTAAACCACGGTTTAGTTGCTGCCCTGTCATAAATATCCTGAACACTTGTCTAAATAGTGGCTGGTGAACTTTGCCGAGCTCTGCATGTATGCTGCTGCGTGTGTTTTCTGACAATTAGAGCAGGTGTTCACAGGGCAATAAACATGAGTAGACTACCATTGCACATTGGTTACATGTAAATCATTAATGAAGCCAATGAAGTGGCTTCAGGTGCACTGGCAGTGGTTGATCATTGGCTTGGACCCCCACCTGTTGTCATTGGCACTGATAGTGTATTTATCTTGGTGCCCCTGTCCTGAAACACCTGAGCAGTAACCACCTGCCCCTGTTCAACCTGGTCTCAAATAATTTGATGTTATTCTGTATGTAAATCCGAGACATTCCTTCAAGAATATTTGTTACGTTTTAATATGGTCTGTATTTACAGGGCTCCCGAGTGGCGCAGCGGTCTAAGGCACAGCAACTCAGTGCAAGAGGCGTCACTACAGTACCTGCTTTGAATCCAGGCTGTATCACAGCCAGCCGTGATTGGGAGTCCCCTAGAGCAGCACACAATTGGCCCAGCGTTGTCCGGGTTTGGTCGGGGTAGGCCATCATTGTAAATAAGAACTTAAATGACTTGCCTAGTTAAATAAAATAAAAATGTTTGTGGATATCCATTTCATATGATATTTTACGAATTACAATTCATGTGATATGTTACGAATTTGCAAAAGTTATATGCTACAAATTTGCCAAATATGCAACATGTTCTGTGCAAATAGGTAGCTAAAATGCTAAAGTTGTCCATGATTAGATTTGAACATGCAACCTTCGGGTTGTTAGACGTTCGCATTATACACCCACCCATCCACCATCCTTTCATTTTTGCCTTAAGTAATGTTCTGTGTTACGGAACCATACCAAATGTAACATATCATAACCATTTTAGGGTCACAGATATACATTTACTATGTTATATTTACTTTATGAGACCAGACTGCCCTGTTTCCCTGGGGAGCTAAGACAGAGGTATGTCTGGGTCTGCCTCTTTAAACAAGGATATATGGAGAATGAACCACAAAACGGTGATATTTCTGTTTACACGTACAGTAGGCCTATGTGCAACATGTTAGCATCACTCACTTTTTGAATCAGCAAATTCAAACTCTTCCACACCTCACACACACATCATGTTTGCAAAGCAACCTCATTAAAACATGACTTTGTCCTGTTCTGCTCCTGTAATAAATTATGTTTATCCCTGAAGGAGAACGTCACATTAGTCTCATCATCTTTTCTCCCCCTCTGGAAGGACAAGCGTTCTGCACTCACATCCTCCTCCTCCTCGTCTAAGCCTTAATGCATTGTTTCATAAATAGCAACACAAATAAATTGTTGATCGTGATTAGCAATGGCAATGATTGAGGGCTTATGATACCAATGACCCAGCAGCTGAAACTTATGTAAGTTCAGAGACAGAGGCACACCCTCCTGTAGAAGGAACACGCAACAGGAGAGGGCACTCCCATGCTCAGGTCACACTCAGGCTCCTCCCTTGGACTCATGGTACTGTAGGGGAGAGTGGGGTATGTTGAGACATTTTTTACATTCAGCATCACTACATCAAGGGAAATATAGTATTGTTTCTAACAAATATATAAACTCAGCAAAAAAATAAACGTCCCTTTTTCAGGACCCTGTCTTTCAAAGATAATTCGTAAAAACATTTAAAAACTGTTTCCCATGCTTGTTCAATGAACTATGAACAATTAATGAACATGCACCTGTGGAACGGTCATTAAGACACTAACAGCTTACAGATGGTAGGCAATTAAGGTCACAGTAATGAAAAGGACGGACAGCTGATCGTCCTCGCAGTGGCAGACCACGTGTAACAACACGAGAGAGGCTGGACTGAGGGCTTGTAGGCCTGTTGTAAGGCAGGTCCTCACCAGACATCACCGGCAACAACATCGCCTATGGGCACAAACCCACCGGCGCTGGACTAGACAGGACTGGCAAAAAGTGCTATTTTCTTGGGAGTCGCGGTTTTGTCTCACCAGGGGTGATGGTCGGATTCGTGTTTATTTGTCAAAGGAATGAGCGTTACACCGAGGCCTGTACTCTGGAGCAGGATCGATTTGGAGGTGGAGGGTCCATCTTGGTCTGGGGCGGTGTGTCACAGCATCATCGGACTGAGCTTGTTGTCATTGCAGGCAATCTCAACGCTGTGTGTTACAGGGAAGACCTCCTACTCCCTCATGTGGTACAGGCTCATCCTGCAGGCTCATCCTGACATGACCCTCCAGCCATACTGCTCGTTCTGTGCGTGATTTTCTGCAAGACAGGAATGTCAGTGTTCTGACATGGCCAGGGAAGAGCCTGGATCTCAATCCCATTGAGCACGTCCGGGACCTGTTGGATCGGAGGATGAGGGCTAGCGCTAGGGCCATTCTCCCCAGAAATGTCCGGGAACTTGCAGGTGCCTTGGTGGAAGTGTGGGATAACATCTCACAGCAAGAACTGGCAAATCTGGTGCAGTCCATGAGGAGGAGATGCACTGCAGTACTTAATGCAGTGCAGTAATTAGCCACCAGATACTGAATCTTACTTTTGATTTTTGCCACCCCCCCCCCCCCCCCTTTGTTCAGGAACACATTATTCCATTTTTGTTAGTCACATGTCTGTGGAACTTGTTCAGTTCATGTCTCAGTTGTTGAATCTTGTTACGTTCACACAAATATGTTACGTTTGCTGAAAATAAACGCAGTTGACAGTGACGTGTCTTTCTTTGCTGAGTTTATAAATATATTTTAGGATGTTGTGTATCCCTGGAAATAATCAGAAAATCATGTGAACATAACAGGTTTGAGAACATAGCTTGTCCAAAAAGAAGTGCATGGGGTAAATGATTACCTGTGTAAATTGAGCACAGGGACCCACACTTTGTACTTTTTTTATAAACACTTAAAAAAATGTAACCTCATATCCCAGCAATAATGCCTTGCATTACGCCTGGGAAGAAAACTGTGGCAGATAGAGGTGCGAACCAAATTTAGGAAGGCATTTTTTCATCATTTGTTCTTGACTAATGCGAGGTGTCTTAAAAATACTATGCATAAAACTGAAAAAATGTCATCAGAATTTGTGTGGGGTATATTGACGAGCCATTGACTCAACTTGCCACATGGCACAATTTACCCCAAAGCAACCCTTTGATAATATTACCCCACACAGCTACAAGGATGCAAATTCATGCTAGATTTAGGACCTCATATTGTATCTTATACAGACCCGAACTGATGTATAAAACAGTCTAGCTACTTTGATTTAAATAAAAACATCATGTAACCTATAACAATAAATTAACTTGACTTCGTGAAAATCTGTTTTTTGGACCTAATTTGCTTTCCACTTTTTTTTACGTGGTTTCTTCCTTTAAAGATCTCTCCCTAAATATTTGGTAACATTATTCATTTTTGTATGGTTTTCTAGAAACATGAAGTGTCTTAACTAACCTTTTGGCACAACTTACCCCACTCTCCCCTACAAATAAGGTGTGAAGCAAAGCTCAACATACCACCTCTTTAAGGACAGGTGGTGGTGAGGAGGCTCGTTATTGTTTGGGTTCGTTCCCAACATTCCCTGGACTTCTTTTTTCCACGCTCTATTCGTGACAGGTCTTGTTAATTTATAGTTGTTGGTGGTTTACCATATTATTAATGGTTGCTGGTTGGCCCGCTGTCTCATGGCCCTAGGGATGCTCTCTCACATTCCTGTTGTTAATAAAAAATAAAAGAATATTCCAGAAAGTGTCAGCTTTATATGCAGAATATCAGCCTGTGAAGGAGCGAAGGAGAGGCAGCAGGCAGACACAGAAGATGCTATCTAGAACGTGCAGAGTGAGAGATTTTCCATCTATTTGATTTTGACAAAGAAAAGCAATTAACCAGCATTGAGGAGGCTAAGACTTCTCATGACATGCCTTTTGACAGCTGAACAAGTCACTGTACAAAATAACGAATTAGAGTGGGATATATGAGCCATGGAGAGGAGATAGAAGTGATCCCAAAACAATATTGTAGTTATAAAAATGCACACAAATGGAATTGGTACAATGAGCAATCTCTTTCATGTTTAGTGCCTTCAGAAAGTATTCAGACCCCTTGACCTTTTCCACATTTTGTTGTGTTACAGCCTGAATTTAAAAAGGATTACATTTAGATTTTGCAAAAGTGGAATTATGTTTTAAGACAGTTTTACAAATTCATAAAAAAGGAAAAGCTGAAATGTCTTGAGTCAATAAGTTTTCAACCCCTTTGACAGGCAAGCCTGAATAACTTCAGGAGTAAAAATGTGCTTAACAAGTTACATAATAGGTTACATGGACTCACTGTGTGCAATAATAGTGTTTAACATGATTTTCTTTGTACCCCACACAATTATCTGTAAGGTCCCTCGAGCAGTGAATTTCAAACACAGATTCAACCACAAATACCAAGGAGGTTTTCCAATGCCTCGCCTATAGGTAGATGGGTAAAAAAAAGCAGATACTGAATATCCCTTTGAGCGTGGTGAAGTTAATTAAACTTTGGATGGTGTATTAATACACCCAGTCACTACAAAGATAAAAGGTGTCCTTCCTAACTCAGAGAGGAAGGAAACCACTCAGGGATTCCACCGTGAGGCCAATAGTGTCTTTAAGACAGTTACAGAGTTTAATGGCTGTGAGGGAACACTGAGGACAGATCAACAACATTGTGGTTACTCTACAATACTAACCTAAATGACAGAGTGAAAAGAAGGAAGTCTGTACAGAATAAAAAATATTCCAAAACATGCATCCTGTTTTCAACAAGGCACTAAAGTAAAACTGCAAAAACTGTGGCAAAGAAAGGAATTTTATGTCCTGAATAAAAAGCATTATGTTTGGGTACAACTCTTCATATTTTCAAGCATTGTGGTGGCTGCATCATGTTATATGTATGCTGTATGCTTGTCATCGGCAAGTACTAAGGAGTTTTTTGGGGATAAAAATAAACAAAATAAAGATAAGCACAGGAAAAATCCCAGAGGGAAACCTGGTTCAGTCTGCTTTCCAACAGATGCTTTGAAACAAATTTCCCTTTCAGCAGGACAACAGCCTAAAACACAAGGCCAAATATACACTGTAGTTGTTTACCAAGACAACACTGAATGTTCCTGAGTTGCCTAGTTACAGTTTTTTTAAATAGGCTTGAAAATAAATGGCAAGACCTGAAAATGGCTATCTAGCAATGATCAACAACCAACTTGACAGTTGCTTGAATGAGTTTTTAAAGAATAATGTGGAAATATTGTGCAATCCAGGTGTGCAAATCTCTTAGAGACTTACCCCAAAAGACTCTAATTGCTGCCAAAGGTAATTCTAACACTCAGGGGTATCAATAATTACACTACCGGGCAAAAGTGACTCATTCAAGGGTTTTTCTTTATTCTTACTATACTATCTACAATCTACATTGTAGAATATTAGTGAAGACATCAAACTACAGTATGAAGTAACACACATGGAATCATGTAGTAACCAAAAAAGTGTTAAACAAATAAAAATATATGTTATATTTGAAATACTTCAAAGTAGCCACCCTTTGTCTTGATGACAGCTTTGCACACTCTTGGAATTGTCTCAACCAGCTTCATAAGTTAGTCACCTGGAATGCATTTCAATTAACAGGTGTGCCTTGTCAAAAGTTAATTTGTGGAGTTTCTTTCCTTCCTATTGTGCGTTTGAGCCAATCAGTTGTGTTGTGACAAGGTAGGAGGGTATACATAAGATAACCCTATTTGGTAAAAGACCAAGTCCAAATTATGTCAAGAACAGCTCAAATAAGCAAAGAGAAACGACAGTTCCATCATTACTTTAAGACATGAAGGTCAGTCAACTTTCCTTCAAGCACAGTCGCAAAAACCATCAAGCGCTATGATGAAACTGGCTCTCATGAGGACTGCCACAGGAATGGAAGACCCAGAGTTACCTCTGCTGTGGAGGATAAGTTCATTAGAGTTACCAGTCCCAGAAATTGCAGTCCAAATAAATGCTTCAGAGTTCAAGTATCAGACATCTCAACATCAATTGTTCAGAGGAGAATCAGGCCTTCATGGTTAAACTGATGCAAAGAAACCACTACTAAAGAACACCAATCAGAAGAAGACTTACTTGGGCCAAGAAACACGAGCATTGGACATTAGACCGGTGGAAATGTGTCCTTTGGTTTGCAGTCCAAATTGGAGATTTTTGGTTCCAACCTCAGTATCTTTGTGAGACGCAGTGTGGGTGATCGGATGATCTCCACATATGTATTTCCCATCGTAAAGCATGGTGTGTTATGGTGTGGGGGTGCTTTGCTGGTGACACTGTCTGTGATTTATTTAGAAGTTAACCAGCATGGCTACTACAGCATTCTGCAGCAATACGCCATCCAATCTGGTTTGGGATTAGTGGGACTATCATTTGTTTTTCAACAGGACAATGACCCAACACACCTCCAGGTTGTGTAAGGGCTATTTTACCAAGAAGGAGAGGGATGGAATGCTGCATCAGATGACCTTGCCTCTACAATCCCCGACCTGAACCAAATTGAGATGGTTTGGGATGAGTCGGACCGAGTAAAGGAAAATCAGCTAACAAGTGCTCAGCATATGTGGGAACTCCTTCAAGACTGTTTGAAAAGCATTTCAGGTGAAGCTGGTTGAGAGAATGCCAAGAGTGTACAAGGATGTTGTCACGGTCTTCCTCCTCTTCATCTTCATCCAACATAGAATGCCCACTCAGATCACACCCTGACCAAACAAAACATAGAAACATACAAGCAAACTATGGTCAGGGTGTGACAGATGTCATCAAGGTAAAGTGTGTATATTTGAAGAATCTCAAATATAAAATGTATTTAGATTTGTTTAACACTTTTTTTGCGCACTACATTATTCCATATGTGTTATTTCATAGTTTTGATGTCTTCACTATTATTCAAAAATGTTTAAAAAAAATATAGTAAAATTAAATAATAACCCTTGAATGAGTAGGTGTTCTAAAACTTTTGACTGGTAGTGTCGAAAATTTGATATTTTTGTATTTTATTTTTCATAAATGTGCAAAAATGTTTTTAAAAAACACGTTTTCACTTTTTCATTATGGGGTATTGTGTGTAGCTGGGTGAGAGAAAAAAAATCAATTGAATACATTTTTAATTCAGGCTGTAGCAAAACAAAATGTATGTTTTCTGACAGCACTCTATGACAGTCAGGAATTGTTAGAGGTTTTAGTTTTTCCATTTCCATTTAGAGGTACCAAGTTACTAACGAGATGAAACTACGTGCTAAGTATGTGTTACACCTGTGCTGGCTTGTCCATCAAGCTCAAGTTGAGCTTGAGAGATGTTGGGAATGCTACACATCACGTCAGCTGAGATGCGATTTCGATCTCAACCTATTTAAGTTTGAAAGAAGCCAGATTTTTTTATGTTTCCCCTTGTTTGTTTAGCTCTATATTCGTTCAACTCTCTGTCCTAAGTTGTTGTGGGTTTTTATTTTAGTTTGTCTTTTCGGAGGCAAACCTAGTGGGCATCCATGGTGGGTGTCTTTTAGAACCCCTTACTAGTGGCTTTGCCAACTTTCGGTGGGCACAAGAATCGCTACTTATTGCTCCTCCAAAGCCACAGTCCTTGCAGAGCAAAGGAAACAACTACTTCAAGATCTCAGAGCGAGTGACGTCACCGATTGAAACACTACTAGCGCGCACCACTAACTAGCTAGCCACTTTACACTGGTTACACTGACATGTAAAAATGGCCACTAATTTACTAAGACGACCAGTCAGAAGAGAATACAAATGCACAATGACAACCCAGGCATTACTTGAACTCCAGTTTCTGTCATAATGCAGAACGTCGATACATGGCACTCTTCATTCATCACAGTAACTCTGTCTCTTTGTGGACAAGATGCTGAAGGTCTGCTATCTTACTGGGTGATTCTAACCAACCGGCACCTTCAGCTTCACTTTTTGGGGGGAATTATGCTGTTGTGCATAGTCACAAACTACCCTAAACAGGCTAATGCAGAGGAACGGTATTCAAAGAATGACACCCATACACACTGACACACAACTACAAATCCAAAGAATTTCAAGTGTAACAAAAATGTGTCACAAATGTGTGACTATTTTGTTGCTGTGATGTAATGGAATCACAATACCCCCAGACTTTGCCAGGCTGTGACAGTTAAAACTAGCCAGCCCAGGATTGTTGAGCAACCTGTGAGCTTATATTTTGTAGACTGTAGTTCATAGTCATTTTGTGCTGAACAGTGTATTTGGAGTTAGTCCCCTCATTGTATAACCCTTAGCCTTGGGATTCAGTCTACCACCTTGCTCCTCCTCTCCAGGACTTTTTGAACTCCCGTCATGCTTTATACAAAGCATCCAAAGCTCTTTCCAGAGGTCTTTCCAAGCTTCAGCTCATCCATCACTGGGAGTGAGCTCAATTATGGCGCTTGCTCCCCACTGTGGTCAATAACCGTGATAACAAGACAGCGCAGAACCAGATGTGCATGAAGGTGAGTGCGTGTTTGCCAGATCTGGAAAATGTAAGTAGAGTTCCGTGTGTGTGTGTGTGTGCGCACATTCTGGTTCATACCTGAAGCACATATTTAATCACAAACTAATGGCCCCTCAGGTTCTCCTCTCTCTCCGTGGCTTTGGCATCACACAGACATGCTGCTCCTCAGAGGATCATGTCAGTCCTCTCTCTGCTGGAAGTGCCTGGCTCTCTGCCTCCTCTTCAGCCTCTATTCATTTAACTTATTTCCGTTTCAGATATCAGGGCACCTTCATCCTTCAAGAAAAGAGAGCAATAAGGATTGTGAGAAAAAAAAAGTAAATTTCACAAAGTTTAGAATAAGACCTGCACCTCAGTTTAAGGGTCACAGTAGACATGGTCTATATTTGGCAAATGTCTTCTGACTGATTGTTGATAGTAAAACACAGTCACAGTGGACTCTGGGACACAGCTAACTCTACCATTCTCAGGCTCTGAAACCCTGTTGTCGCTCTGTGGGGTTTTCACTGTTCCAATTGTGTACACAGTTGTATTCTCTGTTTGTTGCTCCCTCCCTCCGCTCCATGGGCCACCCATGGGCTCCTCCTGCTGCAGCCTGGGAGTAGGGGCGATTGTTTTACACCAGGTTACAGGAAGGTCATATCCAAAATCAATGAGGAAACCGCTCTGCTGCACTCAACTCTATTTTTTCCAAGCAGGGTCCTCAGAGAGGAGCGGGAATATCAGCAGGAACCCAAAACAGGAGGATCACTAACATGAGAGAAAGAGAGAGAGAGAGAGAGAGAGAGAGATAGAGAGAGAGAGCACCAGTGTGCCCCACTACCAGTCTGTAGTCATGTAGTTTATACAAATAATGAGTGTGAGGTAGGCCGTCGCGTGGACATAGCATTGAGGAAGCAGAGGACATTGTGTTTTTCTGTCTAGGGTGAGGGCTTTTATTTGCAAAGTGGATATAAATAGGTTCCAAACATGCTTACAATATGTACAAAATAATAAACAAGGCGAAGATCAACATACTGTAAGTCAGAACACAGATGACCTAATGCCTGAAAGCATTTAGCATGCGCAGCAGCAGAGCGCAATGTTATATTCACTATATAGCCTACCTTGTGAGTTTGTGTGTTCCTTTGACTCACCATATTGTTATCCTGAAGGGCCACCATACTTTGGATAAACAGTGTTGTTATGCTAGCTCACAAACCTGAGGATGTTAGAGTTGTAGTAATAAACCAGAGCCGTTTATAAAGAACAAACCCACTGGGCAAAGACGTGAATTCAACGTCTATTCCACATTGGTTCAATGTAATTTCATTGAAATTATGTGGAAACAATGTTGATTGATCCAGTGTGTGCCCAGTGGGAAGTCTCGTCTTTCAACACAACATTGGCTACTAGGATGGCTGATCCTGTAACCGTCATCCCCACCATCTGTCTGCCTCTGGACCTGTTTCTACCTCACCGAAGATATCCTTTCATTCCCTGGGAGCAAAGGAAAGGCTAGTTTGAAACGTACCTTCTAACCATAGGTCTGGATACTGTTGCTGGCGTCAGCAAACGTGCTATCCTCATGCATTACCTCGGAGAGGAGCATTTAAAAATATATATATATACTGAGACGGCTTCTGTTCAAATAACAACATCAGCAAGCTGGGGAGTCAGCTAGCCAGGTTGTAGCTGATTTGAGGGCTCTAGCAAGGTCATGTAATTTTGGTGCAATACAAGACAAACTAAGAGTTTGAGAAACTAACTGATTGAAAAAACATGAAACCCCCGGGTACCAGTGGTGGAAAAAGTACTCAGTTGTCATACTTGAGTAAAAGTATAGACAGCTTAATAGAAAGTTACTCAGGTAAAAGTGAAAGTCACCCGGTAAAATACTACTTGAGTAAAAGTCTAAAAGTATTTGGATGGGCCTCCCTAGTGGCGCAGCGTTCTAAGGCACTGCATCGCAGGGTTGAGGTATCACTACTGCCTGGGGGTTTGATCTGTGACCGGGAGTCCCATAGGGCGGAGCACAATTGGCCCAGTGTCGTCTTGGTTAGGGGAGGGTTTGGCCGGGGGACTTTCCTTGGCTCATTGCGTTCTAGCGACTCCTTGTGGTGGGCCTGGCACCTGCAAGCCGTCACCTGCAAGTTTTCCTCCGACACATTGGTGTAGCTGGCTTCCTTGTTAAGAAGCAGCGTGGCTTGGCGGGTCATGTTTCGGAGGATGCATGACTCGACCTTCAACTCTCCAGAGTCCATTGGGGAGTTGCAGCGATGAGACAAGATCGTAACTACCAATTGTATATCACGAAAAAGGGAGTAAAAAAAATATATGTAATAAAAATATAAAATAAGGGCCTCCCGGGTGGCGCTGTGGTTAAGGGCGCTGTACTGCAGCGCCAGCTGTGCCACCAGAGACTCTGGATTCGCGCCCAGGCTCTGTCGTAACTGGCCGCGACCGGGAGGTCTGTGGAACGACGCACAATTGGCCTAGCGTCGTCCGGGTTAGGGAGGGTTTGGCCGGTAGGGAAATCCTTGTCTCATCACACACCAGCAACTCCTGTGGCGGGCTGGGCGCAGTGGTGCGGCTGGCTTCCGGGTTGGATGGCGCTGTGTTAAGAAGCAGTGCGGCTTGGTTGGGTTGTGTATCGGAGGACGCATGACTTTCAACCTTCGTCTCTCCTGAGCCCGTGCGGGAGTTGTAGCGATGAGACAAGATAGTAGCTAGTAGCTACTAAACAATTAGGGAGAAAAAAAGGGGTAACATTTAAATAAATAAATAATTTTAAAAAACACTATGTTTTTGATACCTAAGTATCAAAAGTAAAAGTATCAATCATTTCAAATTCCTTATATGAAGCAAAGCAGACGGCACCATTTCTTGTTTTTAAAATGTACTGATAGCCAGGGGTACACTCCAACACTCAGACATCATTTCCAAACGATGCATTTGTATTTACTGAGTCTGAGTCTGTTCTCTTGATAAGTGTGTGAATTGGACCTGTCATGCTAAGCATGTAACGAGTACTTTTGGGTGTCAGGTATATTGAAAGGTCTAGAAAGTACATTATTTTCTTTAGGAATGTAGTGAAGTAAAAGTAAAAGTTGTCAAAAATATAACAGTAAAGTACAGATGCCCCAAAAAACTACTTAAGTAGTACATTAAAGTATTTTTACTGAAGTACTTTATACCACTGCCAGGTACAAGAAAGACTTACTTGAAGATACTAATTTAACCCTTGCTAATTTGCTCTACAAATTGAGTCAGCCACTTAATGTGCTGCTAAAATAGCTCAAACACAAGCATACCCCACAACAAGTGCTTAGCATTAGGGAGCAGTCAGTGCAGCTGCTGTATACTAGCTATGACATGTATGACACCGACTCAACTGCCGCAATACTAGCACGGCCCCATAGAGGGCGCCAGCAAAGGTGCTGTGGAAATTGTGGATCTATCCGTCACGCTACAAGGGCTCCAAATTGCCCAGCTAAGGGCCAGACATGCAGACACTGTCAGCCACAACACACAGCTACAACACACAGGCAGTGATCCATACAGTTAATCCCTCCCTACTCAGTGAACTATACTATGTGTCCTCTCTACCTGAAAGAGAGCTGCATTCCCGCTTTCCTTGACACCAGTGCCAAGGTGTCTGCTAACTGTAGCAACATACAACGAGTTCCTCCAGCTCTTACCGCTGCAGCCTCCGTCCACCACGCTCTGTGGCTACGGGCAGAGCAAGATAGATGTCGTCTGCCTCCTCCACCTCCTGGTACGTTATGGTTCCAAGGCCTTGGACTTCCCATTTCACATCACACACCAGAGCCTGAACCTTTTTGTCAGTCTTGGATTCTCTCCACAGGACAACAGTGGGTCCAAGATACTTAATATGTCCTCCCCTTGGCAACAACAGTACCCATAGCTGTTCAGTGGATTGGGATGCCTGACTGCATTCACACACAAACCACTCCTGGGACCCCAAGATTCCTCCTGTAATTCAAACGCTGCGTCGGATCCCTCTTGCCCTCCGAAAGATGTCGAGAAGGATCTTCAACTCCTTGTGACAAAGGATTGAACCAATCGACGCCTCGCCCTGGGTGTCAAACCTTGTGATCGTTCAGAAGATATCAGGGGGCATCAGAACCTGCGTTGACAAGCGAGCAGCCAACAAAGTAAACAAAGTTCCTGACAAATATCCACTACCCCCAACGGAGGAGCTGACAACACACTTCCATGTCTCCCGCATCTTCTCCAAGCTCAACCTCCGACAGGGCAACTGCAGGTGCATCTTCATCCGGAGAGCAGGAACGTAATGACTTTCATCACCTTCACTGGACTGTATTGCTACAAGCACATAGCTTTTGGCCTGAGCTCAGCACCAAGTTGCTTTCAGAAGATCATGACCACTGTCCTCGCCGGCTGCCCTGATGTTGTGGTCGACCCGTATGACAGTGTTCTGCATGGTCCAGACACTGCCGCTCACTGTGAGTGCCTATGGCAGGTGTTCACCAGCCTCAACAGCCATCACCTCACACTGAACTCTGACAAGTGTGAGTTCTCAGCATCAGCCATAGACTTTGTTGGGTTCTGGGTGTCATCCACTGCAGTCGAATGTGGATGCCATCCTTGAAGTGCCCGTCCCCACATCAGCTTCACAGTTGCCATCATTCCTAGGCATGACCATTTACTACATGCAGTTTCTACCAGAATACTCCATCACATCACTGCTACGACAGCTTCTTAAGCAGGATGCTACTTGGGACTGGACTCCGGCATGTCAGGCAGCAATCGAGGAGCTGAAACGTCTCCTTGGCACATCCCTGACCATGTTTCACTTCCACTTACGTGCCCCACGCTGGTGACCTGCGACGCAGTGGCTGAGGGGGACTTCCTGTCTCAGCTGCATGAGTGTGCGGAAAAGCCCATAGCCTTCCCATTGCTCTCGTGCCCTCAGTCTGACAGAGCAAAAATACTCAGTAGGGGAGAGCGAGGCTCTCGGTTGCATCTGGGCTTGTGACCGGTGGCATCTCTACCTTTATGGTTTCTCCTTCACTCTCAGAACCGACAATCAATCCCTGACAGCCCTGATGTCCACCACTAACAGGGGATAGGCCCCCGTGTCTCCATATGTGATCAGATTGCCGACAACAGTACAATTTCCAAACATAGTTCACGCCAGGAAAATACAATATTGTAGCAGACTTCCTGTCCCGCCCCATCACCGCTCAGAACTCACCTACTCAGATGGTGACAGATGGCGAAGAGGAGCTGGTGCATCTTGTCTACTCTCTTATACAGAACATGGTGTCCCTGCATGAACTCAAGGACGCATTGGCTGCAGCACCATCATTTGCCTCTCTCATTGAGTACATCAAGAACGGGTGGCATTCCCGTGTCCTGGAGTCATTCTCACGTGTGATGATGATGGTGCACAAAGGTCACCTCAGCATCGTCAAACTGAAACGGCGTCATCATGACATGGTGTGATGGCTTGTCATAGATCATGACCTTGAAGAGCTCGTCAGGTCCTGCATGCCATACCTCATCAGTGGGAAGACTGGCCCACCTGCCCCTACTCCTCTACAGCCCCTGGACTGGCCAATCTGGCCTTGGGAGTGCCTACAGCTCAACGTCTGTGGGAAACTACACAAAGTCCCACACCATCAAAGGTTCTTTGTTGTGCTGTATGACCTTCACTCTAAATGTCCCGAAGTCACCAAAATGTCACCGAAATGAGAAACCACCAATTACGAGTAAAAACAACATTTAAGCATTTACATTTCTTTTAGCTTAAACACTTCATGGTTGAAAGTTTTCATTGACAAATAGAAGAATGGAAGGACTAATAATCTGAAATCGCAAAGAAACGGTTTGGTGCAACAAAAATAAATAAATCGGCATGCCGACCTCAAACTTTCATACATTTAGTTTATTTTCACCAGTGATCAACAATGAAAATAGCGAAGAACCTTTGCTGCATTTACAAACGTATTTCAATAACAGTTTTAATTAATAACTCTGAAGCAATGAAAGTAGCTCCGTGATGTGATAAAGCCTAGAGCAGGGGTATTCAGCTCTTACCATACGAGGTTTATGATTTTTTTATTCTACCTGATAATGAATTGCACACCTGGTGTCCCAGTTCTAAATCAGTCCCTGATTAGAGGGGAACAATTAATAATGCAGTGAAACTAGCTTCGAGGTCCAGAGTTGAGTTTGAGGGCTATAGAAAATATGAAATACACAGTTGTGGAAAAAGTACCCAATTGTCATACTTGAGTAAAATTAAAGATACCTTAAAAGAAAATGACTGAAGTGAAAGTGCAAGTCACCCAGTAGAATACTAGTCTAAAAGTATTTGATTTTAAATGTACTTAAGTATCAAAAGTAAATGTAATCGCTAAAATATACTTAAGTATCAAAAGTTAAAGTTAAAGTAGAAATAATTTCAAATTCCTTATATGACGCAAACCAGACTTTCTAGATTTTTTTGTGTTTAGTGAGTCTGCCAGATCAGAGGCAGTAGGGATGACCAGGGATGTTCTCTAGATAAGTGCATGAATTAGACCATTTTCCTGTCCTACTAAGCATTCCAAATGTAACTCGTACTTTTGGGTGTCCAGGAAAATGTAAGGAGTAAAAGCACATTTTGTTCAGGAATGTAGTGGAGTAAAAGTAAAAGTTGTCAAAAATGTAAATAGTAAAGTACAGATACCCCAAAAATACTACTTAAGTACAACTTTAAAGTATTTTTACTTACGTACTTTACACCACTGGAAATACAATAATACCAAACTATTTTAATCTGTAACCAAGGGGGAGGTAAAAGCATCTACTTTATGTCCATATCCAACCTATTTCCTCTGGGAGAGTAGAGGAGAGGACTACACACAATGCAATAAAGCCCAGAGTGTCACCAGTCCTTCTGAAAACCTCCGGGGAGTTCTTTAATGTTTCCTTCTCTTTCTTTCCTCCTCTGGAGTAGAGCGGATATTACACATTCAGAGCGTGGTGGTGTGTTTCTGAGATCTCACCCTGGCCATTAGCAACATGAGCCATTGGCTTTTTATTCAAGTTTATTGTTGTGTAAGATTGGGCTGCACAGTTTCTGTATTAATGGGTTGTCATGGGTAGGTCACAGTGTCTTTGTTACCCTGTTCTCCTAGCTGGACGCTGGCTCCAAAAACATCCCCCAGCTCTCGTTGGTGACCCCCGCGGGTCAACCACATAACTCTATAGTCTATTAACCCATTTGGGGGAGAAATTCACAACTCTTTCGCTCTTTTCCACCTCTACTACAAAGTGAGGAAGTACAAATATTTTTTATTGCCTAATGGGAAACAAAGGCTCTCACCTTCACTCACTTCCTCCACCCCTTGGCATTTCTAAGTTATATTCCATCCTTCTCCCTCTCTGTCCAATATGTTTTATCCCTCTTCCTTTCCCATATATTCTCTCTTAACTGACGTTCTGCTCTATCTCAAGATCCTTAATGTAAATTGTTACCATGACCAGAATCATGGTGGTTTTGGTACCTGTCTGTCTCTCAGGGATCAGTTAATGTCCTGTTGTTCTTGAATGGAGGGATGGTCCTGTCTGTCAGACCAGGCCCAATTTGACTAGCAGGATATGAGCTGACAAACTTTTATGAACTACACTCATAAATGCCAGTCAACATCAAAGCCCGGTCGGAGCCATGTTACAATGTGGTGTAAGTTGGCCCAACCTGTTTTTGGCCTCGCTTAACTGGCGTTACATCTGAGAAGGAGTACTCACTTATTGTGACGTACAGTTCATGCCTAGTCCAACCTAGAGATTAAACATTGGGATTTACCCTGGCATGTTGACGTCAAGGCAAGGCCTCAGAAGTCACCATAATTCAGATTTGGGTTATCAGAGTATGGGTGGGGGTTACGGTTTGAGTTTAACAGTGCTCCTCTATGGGTCTGGGTGTGATTGAATCCAGATCTTTATTGGTCTGTGAGGATTATTGGGATTAACACTACTGAGAAATTACAATCCTGTTGTGTTAAGGGTTAGGTTTAGGGCAAGGTGTTCCTACAGAAGTTCCTAACCTGGACTTTCAGGCAGAGAGAAATAGCAAATGGAGATAACGGCCAAAATAAAGGAAACACCAACATAAAGTGTCTTTATAGGGCGTTGTGCCACTACGAGCCACAACAGCTTCAATGCACCTTGGCATAGATTTTACAGGTGTCTGGAACGTTATTGGGGGGATGCGACACCATTTGGTGTTTTGTAAATGTTGCTGCTAAACTCTGTCTCAGGCCCCGTTCCAGAATCTCCCATAAGTGTTCAATTGGGTTCAGATCTGGTGACTGAGACAGCCATGGCATATGGTTTACATCGTTGTCATGCTCATCAAACCATTCAGTGACCACTCATGCCCTGTGCATGGGAACATTGTCATCCAATGGGGGCATAGACCCCAGGGGTGGCAGGTAGCCTAGTGGTTAGCGTATTGGGACATTAACTGAAAGGTTGCTAGATCGAATCCCTGAGCTGACAAGGTAAAAATCTATTGTTCTGCCCCTGAACAAGGCAGCTAACCCACTGTTCCTAGGCCATCATTGTAAATAAGAATTTGTTCTTAACTGACTTGCCTAGTTAAATAAGAAAATAGACATGGTAGCCAAAATAATGTCCTGCCCAGCATGATGGAATGTTAATTGCTTAATTAACTCTGGAAGCACCTGTTTTCAATATTCTTTGCATCCCTCATTTACTCAAGTGTTTCCATTATTTTGGCAGGTACAGATATTAGATTGCCGTACAATGAATTGCCAGCTGTAAAGCAAATGGTATCGTGTTTAAATGCCTGGAAGAAGTATTGTGGAAAACTTCTGTGCAATAGACAATTTCTGCAGTAGAGCAGTAGAGATGACAACGCCGCTTTTGAACTGCGCAATCATGTGGCATTCTGCTTGAAAGTGTATTTTATTGTATATAGTATTGGATATAATTCTAATTGCTGAACCTTCATGATCTTTCTCAGTTCAATAAGCCCATCCACCCAGCCAAAGGTCACCAATTTCAATAGCAATAGTTCACTATGAGGCATATTTGGGGCAGACACACTGACCTTCTGCACAGTTTGAGAACTCACCAAGGGACTATGTTGTTGTTATAGGAGAGTCTTGATGCTGAGGTGTATGGGAAACACATTCAGGGGTGGACTGGCCATCTGGAATTTCAGATGGCCAGCCCAGATGGGTGGGTCTATTTTTAGCCTAGTGGACCTGTGTAACTTGGGCTTTTAGCGCAAAATGATCCTTGGCTGGCTATTAACGGGGGACTCTAAGAACAAAATGGGCCAGTGTGGGGGCCTCAAAGAAAATAATGGCCCGGTGTGTTAGAAATGCCAGGGCCGATTTTCATTCCCTGTCCTCCCCTGAACACGTCCATTAGAAATGGTTAGAAAAAAACACATTTGGGAAATGGAGGGTCACCACTAATGGTGCCCTCTGTATCAGGGGAGAACATATCAAATAAACAGAGGGTTTTAGAGAAAGCCTTCCTCAGGTGGTCAGAGATCAGTGTGACAGTGAAGACAAAACAATAACATTTCTCAGGCTAATCCAGTCAATCCTGAAAGCTAACAGGATGGAGACTACTCCTCTGTCACAGAGGATAAGCTGTCCGGACATCACCTGTAAACCTAGAAAACACAGGCATGCACGCTTGCATGTGCACTGACACCTGGGACCTGGGTCTTTTGTTCTGTAAGGAATTTTGTCCGTTTTGTCCCCTCATCCTCAGCAATGATTACAGATTGAGCATAGGAAAATCTAAACCACTCTTTCATACATGCTGTTTTTTTCTCAGTGTAGCATTTCAGAAAATGAATGGGGGTTTTAAATGTTTTATCATTTTCCAAAAGAGTAGCATTCTGGATTAGCACATATACCGTACATAACAATTCACTCCACCACTCATTCATCTAAGGTTTAGTCAGTTATCATATTATAATCTTGATCGTTAATTCCTTGGTTTGTACTGTAATCATGTTTGTACACACTTGTCTCACTGTCATGATGTGATGTCATGATGACGTGATAGTCTTCTGTCATGAGAGTACCTGTAGGCCAAAGTGGGCGAAAATCCCTCCCCACTTTTATTTAACTAGGCAAGTCAGTGAAGAACAAATTATTTTTTACAAAGACAGCCTACCCCAGCCAAACCCTGACAATGCCAGGCCAATTGTGCACCGCCTTATGTGACTCCCAATCACAGCCAGTTGTGATACAGCCTGGACTCAAACCAGGGTCTACAGTGACACCTCTAGTAATGAGATGCAGTGCATTAGACCGCTGCGCCATTCGGGAGCCCTGAAGTTTTTGTGTGGTTCTTCAGACATCATTGTCAGTCACTTGGGTTGAGACTGCTCTTGAGAAAACAGAAAACAGAAATTAAAAATTGATTTTTCTGGTGGATTTGAGTTGAGTGCGTGTGGTGGTTTGGCTGGGACCAGAGGAGAATGACAGGGTTGTGTTGTATCTACTGTATGATGTGTGTTCAGTCCATTTTGACGCAGTCCAGATCGCTGCTGATCCCTCTGTATTGAATAAGCACGTTTTTGGGGACAGGAAGATTGATAGCATTCTTATTGAACTCTGGGATATCCCTGTCTTTGGCTGGGGTGGATTTGGGGGGTTTGTGGGTAATGGGAGGGGGGGGGGAGAGAAAACCACTTCCCTTGCATGTTAAACAAGGCCATTAAAAGGCATTATGAGCCTCTGGAAAGGCTTTTACATGTCATTGCATCTGTTGGAGCGTGTTTCTGGGGTCTGTGTGTTCTTGTTTCGTTTGATTATGCCAGAATAACTCCACTCCTAAGTGTTGTGGAAGTCAGTGGAAATATTGAGAATGACATGGAGCGATCCAATGAAAAGCACCCGGGGTGACGGCAGAGAGTTGGCTGACTGCATTGCTGCTAAATGATCTGTTTGTGACTGAAGCATCATCATCACCGCCGTCACCGATCAATGAGCTTCATCTAAAGCAGATGATTTAGAAACAATGTGATGGCAGAGATTGTATTCACACTTGAAACAGAAAGACGACGAAAACATTTCCACTGGAAATGATGGCAACCAGAGATAGAACAGACAGAACAAAGGCTGGCAGTTACATGTAGTGACAGACAGCCAATACAAAACTACAAAACGTGTTCATTTCTTCGCAGAATGAACTTCAAAGCTTTCGCTCTGAAAACACAGCAGTACATCCCATGAGGTGGATGAACCACAGAGTTAAGACCCTCCTGTCAAACCGGCCTCTTCATGTGCACAACTATTTACACTAGGAGCCTAGGTGAGGGGTCAAATTAAGAGGCAGCTACGGCCCTGTGACATGGTCACGACGCAGTCAAAGTCAAGCCCGAGGCTGGTTGTTACCCCATTAAACCTTGGAGGGAAGAGGATTATATCTGTCATACGTTTAAGACCCCTGGTTGTGGTTGTGCACACTCCAGTGCTCCGGAGGAATCTGATAGGCCATCCACTGTGCTGTTTGGGATGTTCTGCGGATACCGTAATATGAGGGCAACTTTGGATGGGGAGAACAGACAGGGTCCATTCCCAGAAATAATGCACTTATGGAAATGATGGACTGTTTGTGTAAGTAAGACAGGAATGAATAACTGAGCAGGGAAATAGAACTGTGATCGACAGTAGGGCATTTCCATGTAAAATGACCCATGAGCACCAACATGTGAAGTTCATTGGAACATATCAAATTGGGTGTCAAATGGAAGCTAAGAGTCTTCTTTTTTTAATGAAGTCATATATCCATTTTACCAACCATTTTACGTCCTAAAAATGATGAAAAACATTTCTGGTCAAACAGATGGTTTCTGGTCATACAGAAGGTTTCTGGTCAAACAGATGGTTTCTGGTCAAACAGAATGTTTCTGGTCAAACAGATGGTTTCTGGACAAACAGATGGTTTCTGGTCAAACAGATGGTTTCTGGTCAAAAAGATGGAAAAGGGATCTTAGAAAACATCTACCAGAAAAAGTCTTAAAAGGTATCAGAAATACATCAAAACACATTAATGTTGAAGTTAAGACCCCTCACAACTAATATCAACACATTAATGTTGAAGTTAAGACCCCTCACAACTAATATCAACACATTAATGTTGAAGTTAAGACCCCTGACAACTAATATCAACACATTAATGTTGAAGTTAAGACCCCTGACAACTAATATCAACACATTAATGTTGAAGTTAAGACCCCTCACAACTAATATCAACACATTAATGTTGAAGTTAAGACCCCTCACAACTAATATCAACACATTAATGTTGAAGTTAAGACCCCTGACAACTAATATCAACACATTAATGTTGAAGTTAAGACCCCTCACAACTAATATCAACACATTAATGTTGAAGTTAAGACCCCTGACAACTAATATCAACACATTAATGTTGAAGTTAAGACCCCTGACAACTAATATCAACACATTAATGTTGAAGTTAAGACCCCTGACAACTAATATCAACACATTAATGTTGAAGTTAAGACCCCTGACAACTAATATCAACACATTAATGTTGAAGTTAAGACCCCTGACAACTAATATCAACACATTAATGTTGAAGTTAAGACCCCTGACAACTAATATCAACACATTAATGTTGAAGTTAAGACCCCTGACAACTAATATCAACATTTATATTGAGTTTAGGAGAAATGATTTACCTTCTGTAAGTTTAAGAAAAGGGACCTTCTGCCTTGTAATTCTGTTACCAAAAACCAACACTGCTGTTGCAGCAGCTAATGTGGATCCATAATAATTACAATACAAATACAGTTGTGTCACCTGCTACTGTCCTCCCTTCCACTGGCATACTGTTATATTCAGCTCATAACTGTTTTCTTTCTCTTTCTGTTGTCTAGTGGTCATGCAAGAGTGTGAAAACAGTTGGGACAACCCTGCCCTCTCACTCTCCCTCCCTCTATCTCCAGTTAATGTCACCTCTCCTGGCTCTTACTGAAACCTACCATGACACCTACCACCTACCCTCTTTCCATTTACTGTAACAAGCATCCTCACCCACTGAGTGCCGACCGACACCAGACGTCCATTGACGTTGAAAGGTATTTGAAATTTGTCCAGTCTCTCTAGCCGGACTAAATCTGATCAAATCATAGACGTCTATGTTTCACAAGTTTGGACAGTACAGTACAGTACAGTACAGTACAGTATAGTACAGTAGAGTAGAACACAGTAGAGAACAGTACAGTACAGTAAATAAATGTACAGTACTGTATTGTACAGAACAGAACAGTAGAGTACAGTACAGTAGAGTTCAGTACAGCACAACACACTAGAGTAGAGTACAGTATAATGTGCTGTATTGTACTCTACTGTACTGAACATATCTACTGTGTTGTACTGTAGTTCCTACTGTACTCTACTGTACTGCTGTACCGAACTCTACTCTATTGTGCAGTGCTCTACTGTCCTGTACTGTGATGTCCAAAGTTGCGAAACATAGACGTCTATGATTGTTTCAGATTTGATCTGGCCCGGTCCAACCAAATGTGGTATTGTTTGGGGGTGGAGCCAGTGTGAAAACAATAACAACATTTAAAACAGAAGGATATAGCATATTTCTACCTTTGTGTACCTATTCAGAATACATCACCATGAAGAGAGTGATATTCATGTCCATAATTATGCATTTCTGTATAGTAAAGATAAGAGACCCATGATGTAATTCTGTAACCGTAATTCCATTAAAGGATGTAAATCCACTTCACCTACTGTAGTTCAGTAACCAAAATATACACTTTTTTCAAACTTAAGGTGTCATGTCATAGCTGACACCCCATCTTAGAATCTTAATTCGGAGCAGATATTTAAGAGTTTTTGGAAAACGTGGTCACAAAAAAACTGAAGGAGATTTTACCGTAATTCTGTTACCAAAAATTGCATCTGCACAGTTCTTCCAGTAAATGTGTTTGTGTGAAATTTCTGTGTAAATTGTTCAAAATAGTTCTAGTGCATAGAGTTATATGGTTTGTTAATTAAACTTTGAAATAAATGTTTTTTGTTTGGCATACATTTTAAAGTGAAAAATCTGAGTCAAAGTGTAATTCCATTACTGTTGATTTGCCCAGTACACCTGTAAAGTAAGAGCATGACAGCAGGCTCTCTTTCACACACACACACACCCACACCCACAAACACACACACACACACACACACACACACACACACCATTCCAGAGACTGGCCCTCTTACTGGGTCAGCTGGAAGTGGAAAATTAGCACAACTCCCCCAGGCTGGGATTTATCCGACATCTCTTCCAATTAGTTTTGTGAGCTTCTGGAGATAATTGCTGCGTACAGTGGAGAGACAGGAGCTTCGACAGCCTCGCTGCCACATTCACGCTTAATTTCTGCAGACAGTCATGCGCTCTGTCACAAAAAGAGACCAGAGAAAGAGAGTGTGTGTGTGTGTATGTGTGTGAGAGGGAGAACTTTGGGATCAACATCCCTACATCTCTACTGGTTAATCCTGCTCGGAGGCGGCCTCGTCCCCAGAGCCTGGTTTCGTTAAGTACTTACATACGCCACCAGAAGTCTTGTTGGAGTTGGTAGAAGTTTTGCATGTGTTGTCATTTATAGCGCTATCATCGTTAATAACAGGGAGGGATTAGTGCAGTCGCCTTTTGATCCTATAATCCTCGCTCTTCGAAATCCCGAAACTTTATCATCTTGCCTTTTGGACCCACTGATCTTCTGGGGGAAAAGAATTGACCTCAATATGAGGCGCTGGCTGTGCTGTGAAATATCAGACAGGTGACAAGGGCAATTCATGGAGGAGAACAGTTGGTCTAATGTGGTACAGGGAGATGAGTGTCTCTGGCTCATACTGTATGAGACTGTTGTAAAGGGAGATTAAAGGACTTCATAAATATTCCCCTCATTTTATGCTGCTGTATATCACTGGGCTGTTTTAATCAGTACAGCCCATCTGTAACAGTGTAATTGCGTCTGAAGAGGATGAAAGCATCTAGGAACTTCATCTAGCTACCTGTACTGTACATCTCCAACATAGATTTGTCTTAAAGGGATTCATGTCAAAAATGAATGGAGGCAACACATCCTGTGACCCAGTGGATCCCAACTCTGGTTCTCGAGTAGCCCAACAGCACACATTTTTGTTCGACAAACATACCCATTTTGCCCTGGACAAACATACCTGATTCAACTAATTCAGGGCCTGATGATTAGTTGAAAAATGTAATCAGGTTTGCTTGTCCAGGGCAACAATAAAAATGTGTACTGTTGGGGGTACTCGAAGGCCGGAGTTGGGAACCACTGTTGTAACCTGCAACTCTAAACATCTCTCATATGCTTGCATCTTAACCGAGTGCAACCAATGTTTAGGGCAGGCCTACAGTTTGGAGACGTAAAGGATTACCATCTCAGACACACATCTGTTACCAACACGTACAATATGGTTGATCATCTTTACCATACCAAATTCCTCAAATCACTATGCATTAATGTGCATTCCAGAGTTACTGAGAGAGTCAGATACACTGATGAAGGTTCCAAAACCAAGACAAAGGAGATGATTGTGGACTACAGGAAAAAGAGGACCAAGTATCCCCGCCTCCCCCCATTCTCATCGACAGGGCTGTAGTTGAGCAGGCTAAGAGCTTCAAATTCCTTGGTGTCCACCTCTCCAACAAACTAACACGGTCCAAGCACACCAAGACAGTCATGAAGAGGGCACGACAAAACCTATTCCCCCTCAGGATACTGAAAGGATTTGGCATGGGTCCTCAGATCCTCAAAAGGTTCTACAGCTGCACCATCGAGAGCATGGTTGCATCACTGCCTGGTATGGCAACTGCTCGGCCTCCGACCTCATGGCACTACATAGGGTAGTGCGTACGGCCCAGTACATCACTGGGGCCAAGCTTCCTGCCATCCAGGACCTCTACACCAGACAGTGTCAGAGGAAGGCCCTAAAAATTGTCAGACTCCAGCCACCCTAGTCATAGACTGTTCTCTCTGCTACTGCACTGCAAGCGGTACCGGAGCGCCAAGTCCAGGTCCAAGAGGCTTCTAAACAGCTTCTATCTCCAAGCCATAAGACTCCTGAACATCTAATCAAATGGCTACCCAGACAATTTGTATCCCCCCCCCCCCCCCTTTTACACCAGTGCTACTCTCTGTCGTTATCATCATCTATGCATAGTCACTTTAATAACTCTACCAAATAAAATTTGATTTGATTTGACCTACATGTACATTTTACCTCAACGGTGTCTCCTCACATTGACTCTGTACCGGTGTATAGTCTCGCTATTGTTATTTTACTGCTGCTCTTTAATTACTTGGGACTTTTATTTCTTATTCTTACTCGTATTTATTATAATTATTATTGCGATTTTTTTTTAAACTGCATTGTTGGTTAGGGGCTCGTAAGTAAGCATTTCAATGTAATGTTTACTGTAAGATATTCAACGCATGTGATTAATAAAGTTTGATTTGATTTGAAACTGTTCTACCTCAGCTCTTATGGTTCCTTGAAGAAGTCTTGCACGATAAAGAACCTTTGCGTTAAGTGTGGGGTCATTGACATGGCATCTAAGGTTCTTCAAAAGGTACTTGAACTGTATGGAAGCCTGCATACGTGTCCCTTACATCGCACACAGCAAATTGGCCAGTGTTAACTAGTGTTGATGTTTTAGTGTAACATTTCTAGTGTTGATTCAGGAGTTAAATTAACACTGTAAAGAGTTAAATTAACACTCGGTGGTGTAAAATAACCCCAGTTTTAGTGTTAATAACCAGACTTGATTTTTGGAATTGTTTGTTTTTGCATGTACATTGATTGAATAATTATTCTTATGCTACTCAAATATAATAACGTACATTTTTCTAAACTATTCCAATCTGTTGCTTGGACTTATTGCACCCGTTACTAAAATGGTTGTTTCCATTTAGATGCTTTAGGGAGTCTCATACCTTTGTCTTCCCAACCCTGGCAGTAATTCTGAATGCAGGTTGAGGTTGAATAAACATGTTAAATGGTGGATATCCACAATCTGTCAGTATTCCAATAGGAGTTACACATCATTTTGTAGGTCAATATAATGTCACTTTCTGATGTGGCCTGTAAACTATGAGTTTCAGGTCAATGTATTAGGGTAAAACAAGGCCCTCAAAATAAGGCCTTATGAAATTTGTATTAATGACAACATATTCACTTGGGGTCTCACTTGGTGAATTCCACATGACTGAAAAAATGTGAATGCATAACCATCCCACTGTGCACAGTTGTAAATAAAAAAAGTCTATTCCACTTTGTTTCAATGTAATTTTACAGAAATGACGTTGAAACAACGTTGATTCAACCAATGTGTGTCCAGTGGGATCACTCTGACACTAGCAAACTAGCAAACACAGTCATGGGTGGTACTGGTAATTTTAAAATTCACTCGAAAGGCATTCTACAGCAGGGCTATTCAACCCTGATCCTGGAGGGCCAAAACATTTCTGGTTTTGGACTTTTTTATGGTTCTTCAAAAAAACATCAAATTTAGGGTTCTTCCGAGACCCTAAAATGGTTCCCCTATGGCAGTGTTTCCCAACCCTGGTCCTTGAGTTCCCCCAACAGTACACATTTTATTGTAACCCTGGACAAGCACACCTGATTAATCTTGTCAACTAATCATCAAGCCATCACGTGCTGAATGAGGTGTGTTTGTCCAGGGCTACAATGAAAATGTGTGCTGTTGGGGAGCCATGTTTAAAATATATATATATATTTTCCCAGGCAAAGTGAGTTAAGAACAAATTCTTATTTGCAATGACAGCCTACCTCAGATAACACTGGGCGCCGACCTCTGGGACTCCCAATCATGGCCAAATGTGATACAGTCTGGATTCAAACCAGGGACTGTAGTGACACTGAGATGCAGTGCCTTAGACCGCTGCGCCAGTCAGGAGCCCATTACTTGGTTCCAACATGCACCTTTATTTTTAAGAGTGTACATGAACAGTGAGTATGTAGTGTTTGCAATTTGTTGGTAGAACAACAGTCTGACTGTAAGCCAACACAGTAAACCATGATATTTGATGGTTTTTAGAGGGTACTACTCAATATTTATTTAAACTAGAATCGTCATAAGCACATTCTGCATGGCTTGGTCTGCTCTCTTCATTATTCTGACACTGTCTCCCTCCCCATCACCTCCTCATGATTGATGCTCTACTTTCATTTATGGCCGGCCTTCACTACCACACTTAAAGCAGGGCCTGGGAGCGAGTTGGTTTTCGCCATGCAGCAATAGAGAGAGAGAGAGAAGCGAGTCGTGATCGTGCACTGGAACTAATTAATGAGCCAGGGTTCCATTTATGTTAACCAATGTTTGAGACAAAAGAACGACAGGAACCTAATTTCATCGAGTTGGTGATGAGCAGCTAACGGTTTTGGTGTAAAGTGGGTTAGGCGGTTTGAAGGGGCTTGTGGCTTTGAATAGGCTGGGGCTAGCTCACCCTCTCTCACAGTGCTCCCTGCCTAGCTGCCTGTCTCTGTGTGGACATTAAAACCCTGTGTCACATTGTCTCTAAGATTTGTGAGCCTCATATTTTCAATATGTCCAAGGGGCTGTAACATCTTTAAGATTCTTCTTCTTTATTCTCCTCTCTGTGAGGAGAGGGCTAGGCTACTACAGGGTTGTGCTGAATAACCCAGCATCGAGAATTCCGGAATCCATTGAAACTTGGTGTTAAGAGGTTCACCTGAATGGAATGGTAGCAAGACAAATTAGTATCACATGCCACTGTACCACATGTTGACCACCATTTTTGTTAGGGCAATCAATCAGTCTGGTGTGTGTGTACATGTGTGATGTTATTACCAGATAAATGTGATCGTTGAGTGTCCAGAGCGTGTGTGTGTGTATTTGGTGTTCCCTGTGAGAGTGTTGGATCCCCTTGGGTTATTTGGAATGTCTCCTATCCTAGGGAGAGGGGGTTGGAGGGAGTTGAAGGGGGTGTCAGGAAGTAAGCTTGAGGTTAGCTGGGGGAGCCCACAAGAAAATTCAGCTGCCATAAAGCTGGGTTTCCAAATACCTCGCTGATGGATTTATAAACTTCAGGCTGGAGAAAAGAGAACACTGTTTATCTAAGATGCTTAGAAGTGATCCTTTTTTAAAGCTGACCACAATTTAGAGAAGGAGGAAAGAATAATAGGATAACTACAGGAAGCCTGTCACGCTGGTGTAAAGGATTTGGAGACAGGCACAGGGACACATCTGGGTTTTAAATACACCCAAAACAAACACATATACAAAACACTGGGATGTACGCAAACAAAAGAGCGAGGGTAAACCTCGTAGAACGACACGGGACGAGACCCGTAATACACAATGCACAAAACAGGCAGCACAGGCTGAGACAACACATAGGCACTCACACCACCAACGGACATGGGAACAATGATCCACAGCCCAATGGGGGGAAAGAAAGGGCACATTTAAACAAATACAATCAGTGAGGAATTGGAACCAGGTGTGTGTAATGACATAGTTCAGTGCAGCCTAGAAGGCCGGTGACGTTGACCTCCGGAACTGGTGAACAGAATGAGCAGCAGTACCGGGGGGATCCATGACAAAGCCACAGTGTATTATGTCAAAAAAGCTAACACAAAATAGTTGAAAAAGGGGAGGGGTGGGAGAGAGAGAGAGAGAAAGAGAAAGCGAGAGAGAGAGAGAGAGAAATCAAGAGAGAGAGAGAGTAAGAGAGAGAGAGAAAAAGCAAGATACAGAAAGAGAGAGAGAGACTTTCCATGCATCTTGAGGTCAGTGTGATGCAGTTCTTAAAGCCAAGCTTTAGGTCACCTCTGTATGGAAGGAAGTTATTAACTCAGGGTCATGGAGAGAACTATTAGCCCGGGCTACGGCCCTCCCTCACCATCACCCTTGCCTCCATCCCTCCCACACACGTGAACTATGAGGCCCTGGTCCTCCACACAGACCTCAGGGGACCTGTGGGGTGCAAAGGAGAGTGGGAATTGAACAGGGTTCACAACACCTCTCTGAAACAAGACACATGGGTCCGAGGCCTGCATGTGCACAGAATCTGATAACAGTGTTATGGACACAGGTAGAGAGTTCTCAAGAACAATTTTTAAAAGCATCCATAACAGTAGAATCTCAGAGGTTTTTGTTTATTCTGTCTGTATCAAGCAGATGTATCTATTGTAAAGCAGCAGTCTCCCAATTTTAATTTTTTTTGCGTGCGTGATATGAAACTATTAACAGATAATATGTATTTGTGAACATGTGATATAGCATAATCATGTAATTATTTTACATGACATCAATTGCCTGATGTATTTTACACTTAGTAATAAAAACCCAGGTCTCTACATATAACAAATAAGGATTCAGTTTACCAAGTGGAAAGTGGAAAACTCCAGGTGGTCACAAGGTCTTGTTACCCCATCGCATTTAAACAGTTTGTTATTCATGAAGTTGGATTTCAGGGTTTCAGCACTCACCGAACCTTCACCTGCTCTGCTGTCTGGAGCAGCAAGCCTCAGACCAGGCTGGCTAACCTAACTCTATACGCCTCTGTGACAGACAGACACAATGGCAAGAATGGTCAAACTGGTGACGACAGCTTGGTTTTATGTGTGTAGAGGGAGAGGGGGCTGTGTGGGTATGAGTGGGGAAAGAACGAGCTGAGTTAGCAAGGAAAGAGCACTAGGCTTGGGCAGGGTGGTCAGCCAGCATCCTCAAACCTACAAAAAGCCTAATCCCATGGAGGCGGGCTGCCAAAACCACAGCTGTTATAGAGGAAACCCTGACCATGTGTGACGCAGCTCAACCCAAGCATCCACAGTGACACCAAGACACCAATGAGCCATCTAAACACAACATATTCTCCCTACGCCTCACAAGTCCGCAACTGGCAACTTCATTAAATAGTACCCGCAAAACACCAGTCTCAACATCAACAGTGAAGAGGCGACTCTGGGATGCTGGCCTTCTAGGCAGCGTTCCTCTGTCCGGTGTCTGTGTTCTTTTGCCCATTTTAATCTTTTCATTTTTTTGGCGAGTCTGAGATATGGCTTTTTCTTTGCAACTCTACCTAGAGGTCAACATCCCGGAGTCGCCTTTTCACTCTTGACGTTGAGACTGGTGTTTTGCTGCTACTATTTAATGAACCTGCCAGTTGAGGATTTACCGGGGCCTCCCACTCCTCTTTCTATTCTGGTTAGTGCCAGTTTGCGCTATTCTGTGAAGGGAGTAGTACACAGCATTGTACGAGATCTTCAGTTTCTTGCCATTTTCTCGCATGGAATAGCCTTAATTTCTCAGAACAAGAATAGACTGATGTGTTTCAGAAGAAAGTTCTTTGTTTCTAGCCATTTTGAGCATGTATTCGAATCCACAAATGATGATGCTCCAGATACTCAACTAGTCTAAAGAAGGCCAGTTTTATTTCTTCTTTAAGCAGAACAACAGTTTTCATCTGTGCTAACATAATTGCAAAAGGGTTTTCTAATGATCAATTAGCCTTTCAAAATTATTCACTTGGATTAGCTAACACAACGTGCCATTGGAACACAGGAGTGATGGTTGCTGATAATGGGCCTCTGTACGCCTACGTAGATAGTCCATTAAAAAATCTGCCGTTTCCAGCTACAATTGTCATTTACAACATTAACAATGTTTACACTGTATTTCTGATCAATTTGATGTTATTTTAATGGACAAAAAATGTGCCTTTCTTTCAAAAACAA
The DNA here is from genome assembly GCF_013265735.2 of Oncorhynchus mykiss. Lineage (NCBI taxonomy): Eukaryota > Metazoa > Chordata > Actinopteri > Salmoniformes > Salmonidae > Oncorhynchus > Oncorhynchus mykiss. The sequence continues at coordinate 27,309,302 of NC_050570.1, forward strand.
GGATATTTCTAAGTTACCCCAAACTTTTGAACGGTAGTGTAAGTACTCACACCCCTGAGTACAATCACCTTTGGCAGAGATTACAGCTGTGACTCTTTCTGGGTAAGTCTCTAAGAGCTTTCCACACCTGAATTGTACAATATTTGCCCAGCAGATTTAAGTCAAAACTGTAACTCGGTCACTCAGGAACATTCACTTGCATCTTGGTAAGCAACTCCAGTGTATATTTGGCCTTGTGTTTTAGGTTATTGTCCTGCTGAAAGGTGAATTAATCTCCCAGTGTCTGGTGGAAAGCAGACTGAACCAGGTTTTCCTCTAAGATTTTTCCTGTGCTTAGCGCCATTCTGTTTCTTGTTTTATTATGAAAACGATTACACGCGCATACCCATAGAATGACGCAGCCACTACTATGCTTGAAAATATAGAGATAGTAGTACTCAGTAATGTGTTGTATTGGATTTGTCCCAAATATAACACTTTGTATTTAGGAGAAAAAGTTAATTGTTTTGCCACAGTTTTTGCAGCATTATTTTAGTGCCTTGTTGCAAACAGAAATATTTATATTCTGTACAGGCTTCCTTCTTTTCAGTCTATCAATTAGGTTAGTATTGTGGAGTAACAACAATGTGGTTGATCCATTCTCAGGTTTCTCCAATCACAGCCATTCAACTTTGTAACTTTAAAGTCACCATTGGCCTCATGGTGAAATCCCTGTTGCTGAAATTTCCTTCCTCTCCAGCAACTGAGTTAGGAAGGACACCTGTATCTTTGTAGTGACTGGGTGTATTGATTCACCATCCAAAGTGTTATTAATAATTTCACCATGCTCAAAGGGATATTCAATATCTGCTTTGTTTTACCCATCTACATATAGGTACCCATCTTTACGAAGCGTCGGAAAACCTCCCTGGTCTTTGTAGTTGAATCTGTGTTTGAAATTTACTGCTCGACTTAGGGACCTTACAGATAATTGTGTAGTCATTCAAAAATCACTTTAAACACTACTCAGATAGTCTGTGTAGCCATTCTGTTAACTATTTAGCAGTCTTATGGCTTGCTGATAGAAGCTGTTCAGGAGCCTGTTGGTGTCAGACTTGATGCACCTGTACCACTTTCCTTGCGGAAGCAGAGAAAATAGTCTATGGCTTGGGAGGCTGGAGTCTGTAACGATTTTCTGGACTTACCACACCTCCTGATATAGAGGTCCTGGATGGCAGGGATCTCAGCCCCAGCGATTTACGGACCATTCCACACCACTCTCTGTAGCGCCATGCGATCTAGGGCGGTGCTGTTGCCATTCCAAGTAATGATGCAGCCAGTCAAGATGTTCTCAATGGTGCAGCTTTAGAACTTTATGTAGATTTGAGGGCACATGTCAAACCTTTTCAACTTCCTGGGTGAAAGAGGCGTTGTCGCGCCTCCTTCACGACTGTACACGTGTCAGGAGACCATTTTAAGTCCTTAGTGATTTGGACACTAAGGAACTTGAAGCTCTCGAGCCTCTCCACTGAAGCCCTGTTGATGTGGATGGGGGCATGCCCCCCCCTCAGTGTCCTGTAGTCCACGATCAGCTCCTTGGTCTTACTGACGTTGAGGGAGAGGTTGTTGTCCCGGCACACTGCCAGGTCACTGACCTCCTCCCTGTAGGCTGTCTCATCATCGCAGAGTGATCGGGCCTACCACCGTCGTGTACAAACTTGATGATGGTGTTGGATTTGTGCATGGCCGCATAGTCGTTGGTGAACAGGAAGTACTGGTCAAATCAAATCAAGCTTTATTTATACAGCACATTTCAATGCAACACAGTGTGCTTCACAGGAAAAAAACAAATAAAAACAATGAAAATAAAAAACTAAACAATAAAACGGAATGACCATAAAAAGCACCCTAAGGAAAAGCAAAGATAAAAGGTGCATTTTAAGATTTATTTTAAATACGTCAACCGTTTTGGCCCCCTCAGGTTCTCTGGCAGGCTATTCCAGAGGCTGGGGACATAATAACTAAAGGCTGCCTCTCCATGCCTCTTGGTCCTAGGCTTTGTGATAGTTAAAAGGCCAGTGCCAGAGGACCTGAGGGACCTACTGGGTACATAACTTAAAAGCATGTCTGACATGTATTGGGGTGCACAATCGTGGATTGATTTAAAATGTATTCTAAAACTCACAGGCAGCCAGTGAAGAGACCTTAAAACCGGTGCAATGTGTGCTCTTCGTCTGGTCTTGGTCAGTCCGCGTGCTGCAGCATTCTGTATGTTTTGCAGTTGACCAATGACTTTCTTGGGTAGACCAGACAGGAGATCATTACAGTAGTCAAGCGAGCCTGCTTGTACTAAAAGCATGGATGGTTTTTGCGCCCCCTCAGGGTCATGCGGTGGAGGAGATCTTCGTGTACTATACTCAGCCTTTGTGGGCTATGTTTCAGGGTAGTAAATTGGTGGTCTGTTGATATCCCTCTAGTGGTGTGGGGGCTGTTCTTTGGCAAAGTGGTTGGGGTCATATCCTGCCTGGTTGGCCTGTCCAGGGGTATAGTCAGACCGGGCCACAACCCACCCCTGTATCAGTCTCCAGTATCTATTTCGCAATAGTCTATCTGCCGGGGGGCTCGGGTCAGTCTGTTAAACCTGGTATAATTCTCCTGTCTTATCTGGTGTACTGTGTCAATTTAAGTATGCTCCCTCTAATTCTCTCTCTCCCTCCCGTCCCGGAGGACTTGGCCTGATGACTCCAGGTCGTGCTGCTGCTCCAGTTTCAACTGTTCTGCCTGCGGCTAGGGAACCCTGACCTGTTCACCGGACGTGCTACCTTGTCCCGGACCTGCTACCTTGTCCCGGACCTGCTGTTTTCTGCTCTCTCTCTCTACCGTACCTGCTGTCTCGACCTCTGAATGCTCGGCTATGAAAAGCCAACTGACATTTATTCCTGAGGTACTGACCTGTTGCACCGTCTACAACCACTGTGATTACTATTTAACCCTGCTGGCCATCTATGCATGTTTGAACATCTTGGAGAACAATTTGGCCTTAAATGGCCATGTACTCTTAAAATCTCCGCCCGGCACAGCCAGAAGAGGACTGGCCACCCCTCAGAGCCTGGTTTTTGAGTTCAGAATCTAAAATAACACTTAGGTTTTTTACCTGGTATTTTATCTTTATTGCCCGTGAATTAAAATATGCAGCCAGATTCTTTCTCTATGCTTTTGCTCCAACAATAAGTTCCTCGGTCTTGACTTGATTTAGCTGGAGGATGTTGTGATCCTTCTCTAAGTTGTGTTCACCAAGGATGACAAAAAAAACTATTGACCGGTTAAACTGGTCCTAAAGCAATTTAGTCTGTTCAGAAGGACATCATGGTCAACAGTGTCAAATGCAGCGCTTAAATCCAAGAGTTGTTTGGCAACAATGTTGGCTCAAAGATCATTTAAATAAGGCTGTCTGCTGTGGTGGGCACGAAAACCAGATTGGGATTTTACAGTTGGGATTTTACAGTTGGGATTTTACAGTTCTCCAGAAATGTTCTTTAAGAATGGAAGGTTGGAGATGGGCCTAAATTAGCAAAGAGCTGAAGAATCTAGATTACTTTTCTTCAGAAGGAGTTTCACCGTAGCAGTTTTTTCCCCCTTTTCTGATAGAGTATGAAAAGCAGCAGTCCAGGGGTAAGGCTTCAGTAAGAGCTACACTACAGTCTCAAGACAGTCGTGTTTCAGTGAGAAACATGCAATCAATTTTGCGCTCAGTAGTGTTGGTCATTCATGAGAAAAGTTGTAATAGTGATTGCTCTAACATTTAAAAGTTCCATATTCAATGAGTGTGGGCAACTCTGCCCCTGGGGGCATCTGCCTCAAGGTAACCAATGGAATAACAACCAAAATATTCATCTTACAAGCATGTTTTCTGACAGTCTCCGATCTATGAGAATGGTAGAAGATGAGTTTGTATAAACTCAGAAATTAGGTTACTCACAATAACCATCGTGCCATTTCTACAGGAGTTGATATCGCTTAAACAGTTTGCGATGTTGCTGGAAATAATCCTGGAACCCCTGATTTGCTGGTTGCTTCAACAGCAAATCAAAGTTGTCACAAAATGAGACTTTCCTGTCATTGCAAAGTATCTTCAAATTTCTTTCAGGGCAAAGAGTCGGCTGAAACGTTGTGAACCTCTTCGGTAGCACGGGTGGGGGCAGGACATAATCATTCTCTTCCCTGTGTGTAACGGAATTCCTCTTCTTCAGAGGAGGAGATGCAAGGATCAGACCAATGTGCAACGTGGTAAGTGTCCATAATAATATATTTAATAAATCAACAGAACAAAATGATAAAAGTACAAACAAACAACCGAAACAGTCCCATGTAGTGAAAACACTAACACAGGATACAACCACCCACAAAACACAATAGAAAACAGGCTACCTAAATATGGCTCCCAATCAGAGACAACGACTGACACCTGCCTCTGATTGAGAATCATACTAGGCCAAACACATAGAAATATAACAACAGAACAAAACAGAGAAAAACAACATAAAATGCCCACCCCAATTTACGCCCTGACCAATTAAAATAAAAACATAAAAAGGGAACTAAGGTCAGAACATGACACTGTGATAGCGAGGGTTGTTAAAACCTACGTGAGTGATGATGGTGTCAATATTGGAGTTGTTGGCCAGAACTGTGGGCAGGAGGGAGTTGATGTCTTGGACACGGGTTCCTGGGTGACAGTGGACCTTGGTCGGTCCACAGACCGTAGGCAGGCCAAAATCCCTCACCATCGAGCTTCCCACACTGATGGTGGTCGTGATGGAATCCCATGGGGAAGCGACCTGCTGAACTGTGGTGGCCGTGGGGCCGTCTACCCTCACCACCTGGGTTCGGCCGGTCAGGAAGTCCACGATCCAGTTGCAGAGGAAACTGTTCAATCCCAGGATCCTAAGCTTAGTGAAGAGCTTGGAGGAGACAGTGGTATTAAACGTTGAGCTGTCGTCAATGAACCTCATTCTCACATAGGTATCCCACGTATGTAGGTGGGTGAGGGCAGTGTGGAGTGCATTTGAGATTGCATCATTTATAGAACTGTTGGGGCGGTATGCAAATTAAAACGTGGGGATTCCAGACTGGGACAAGGAGAGATTGAATATTAGCGTTAATATACCTGCCAGCTGTTCTGTGCATTCTCTGTGAATGCACCCTGGAATACCGTCCGGCCCCGCGGCCTTGAGAGTGTTGACCTGATTAAATATCTTACATCAGGAAAAAGAGATCACCCAGTCCTCTGGGTCGATGGGGGCCCTCACATATGGTATGGTGTTGTTATTGTCGAAGCATACATAAAGTGCATTGAGTTCATCTGGAAGAGAGGCAATTTTGGGCAGATTACGGCTGGGTTTTCCTTTGCAATCCGTAATCGGACTGTCGCCCCTGCCACATCCGGCGGGTGTCAGAGCCTGTGTTATATGATTCCACATTATTCCTATATTGTCCTTTTGCTTGTTTGATGACTCTGTGGAGGTCGTAGCGGGACTTCTTGTACTTATTCCTGTCCTCATCCGTAGCCTCAGGGTTGTCTGTGATAGCCCTGTGTGTGGTAGACCTGTCATTTAGCTTAGCGCCAACCTCAGAGTTAATACAGGGCTTTCGATTGGGGATGCAGCAGACCTGATAAGGAGAACTTTACTGTACACATACCAAAAATTGTGTAGCATCAAGACGTGTTTGTTTTTGTCTCGTGTTTGGTCCCATGTAAATATTCAGCTTTTTTCTTTTTAATGTATACATTTCACTTTTTTCCATTTTCAAATTAAATATACCTTCCTGCAACCCGCCTCACCCAACATGGTACGGATCTGCTATTTTTTTTTAAACTTTATAACTGGAACCTCCATCAGGGGCTAGCCAGCTAATTAGCTACTAGCTATTTAGTCATTGTTAGCCACTGCTAGCAGTCTTTACCTTTTGCACAGACACCAGCTGCTTTAGCCCAGATAATATCTGCCAGCCTGCACTGCATGATATCACCCCTGAGCAAATCGGACTGCTTTTTTCCCACACTACCTCACCGGATTCCTGCCGCAAGCTCTGGACCATCTCACCGGATCATCGCAGCTAGCTAGCTGCTACTGAGTGTCTGCTACCGAGTGGCACCAGTTAGCCTCGAGTGTTGCTCATTCCCCCGGCTAGCAAACAAAGTACACCGACCACAATACCTCTCTTGTCAATTGACCTGGACCCCTTTGTCGAAACGGAGCCCTGCCGATCCATCACGACTGGTTTGGCCGATGTTCTCTCAACCGGCCTCTGTGTTGTTGATGTCAGTATGGACCCAGCTGCTAGCCCCGGCACGCTAACTCTCTGAGCGCCGTGTCTCCCGCTTGCCTAGCGTAGTGACGACTGCCGAGCGGCTCTCTGTTTCGTCCATTGCTGCTTATTGGACCCTATGATTACTCGGCTACACAGTTGATGCCTTCTAGACTGTTCATTAACATGGTCACGGGTGCACCTCAGCCTCGCTCAAGGTCCTAAACGATATCATAACTACCATTGATAAAAAACAGTACTATGCCGTCAGTACTGTGGTCTTCATTGACCTGGCCAAAGTTGTCGATTCTGTCAATCACCGTGATTCTCATCGGCAGACACAACAGCCTTGGTTTCTCTAATGACTGCTTCGCCTGGTGCACAAACTACTTCTCAGATAGAGTTCAGTGTGTCAAATCAAAGGGCCTGTTGTCTGGACCTCTGGCAGTCTCTATGGGGTGCCAGAGGGTTCAAATCTCGGGCCGACTCTTTTCTCTGTATAGGTCAATGATGCCACTCTTGCTGCGGGTAATTCTTTAGCCCTTCTTTGGACACTGTGTTAACAAACCTCCAAATGAGCTTCAATGCCAAACAACACTCCTTCCGTGGCCTCCAACTCCTCTTAAATGCAAGTAAAACTAAATGTATGCTCTTCAACCAATCGCTGCCTGCATCCGGCCGCCCGCCTAGCATTTCTACTCTGGACGGTTCTGACTTAAAATATGTGGACAACTATAAATTCCCAGGTGTCTGGCTAGACTGTAAACTCTCCTTCCAGACTCACATTAAGCATCTCCAATCAAAACTTAAATCTAGAATCGGTTTCCTATTTTGCAACAAAGCCTCCTTCACTCATGCTGCCAAACATACCCTCGTAAAACTGACTATCTTGCCGATCCTGGACTTCGGCGATGTCATATACAAAATAGCCTCCAAAACTCTACTCAGCAAATTGGATGCAGTCTATCACAGTGCCATCCGTTTTGTCACCAAAGCCCCATATACTGCCCACCATTGCGACCTGTATGCTCTCGTTGGCTGGTCCTCGCTACATATTCATCGCCAAACCCACTGGCTCCAGGTCATCTATACGTCTTTGCTAGGTAAACCTCCACCTTATCTCAGCTCACTGGTCACCATAGCAACACCCAGCCGTAGAACGCCCTTCAGCATGTATATTTCACTGGTCATCTCCAAAGCCATCACCCCCTTTGACCGCCTTTCCTTCCAGTTCTCTGCTGCCAATGACTGGAACGAATTGCAAAAAAATCACTGAAGTTGGAGACTTATATCTCCCTCACTAACTTCAAGCATCGGCTGTCAGAGCAGCTTACCGATTGCTGCAGCTGTAAACAGCCCATCCAACCACCTACCTCATCTCCATATATTTTTTTCTGCTCTTTTGCACATAGGTATTTATACCAGTATTTATACTTGCACATCCTCATCTGCACATCTATCACTCCAGTGTTAATTGCTCAATTGTAATTACTTCTCCACTATAGCCTATTTATTGCCTTACCTCCTTACTTAATTTGCACATACTGTATACAGATGTTCTATTGTGTTATTGACTGAATGTTTATTTATCCCATGTGTAACTCTGTGCTGTTGTTTTTGTCACACCGCTTTGCTTTATCTGGCCAGGTCGCAGTTGTAAATGAGAACTTGTTCTCAAGTAGCTTACCTGGTTAAATAAAGGTGAAATAAAATGTAACATTTCAAAAATAAACACTGAATGAGATCACTATCCATTCTCTGGACAGGAGCTCTTGGGGAAATAATGGTGGATCCTAATAAATCAAATCAAATCTCTCTCTGGTCTAGTTGGTTGTAGACAGGAGCTCTCTCTCTCTCTCTCTCTGGTCTAGCTGATCGCCATTGTGACTTGTGTCCCGACTCCAGAGTATCCAGCACCATATTCCTCCCCAGAGAAAAGCATGGGAAATGAGAAAGAGGCGTATGGTATTTTTATAAACCTGTGATCACTGACTAACCTAATTACACATTAATCAATCAAGTGTGATGAATCTTTGCCAGACTGGGTGTGGCCTCACTCCCGCTTCTCCCTCTATCCCAGTGCATCCTTTTAAGGGCTCTACCATTGCTCACTTGTTTAAAGTTCACACGCAGCACATTTATTTTTATACTGCCTGGTTGGTTCTCACCCTGGGGTGACCTTCCAGAGAATGGACTGAGCCAGGCGCAGGGTGCACCGCAACCTCTTGCCTTGAGCGGTACAGTATAGACCCTTGATGATTGGTGGAGAGTTTGACTGAGCAGGAAGTAGAATACAGTAGGGTTTTGGTCAGCTATCTGATGACCTGGCTGCCTGAAATGAATAATGAAAGAAGACCTGAATACTACAGTTTAACAAGAATGTTCCTGCTCCAGTGAAAAGGTATGGACAATATTAGTGTAATATACTGCTGGTAGATGTCTGGAATGTTATTTTCTCCATTACAGTTACATTAAGTTAAACAAGGGATAGCATGCATTGGCTTTACATGGAAGGGATGGCTTCACAAATCAAACAAGGTTTTGTCATTGTTCCTGTACAGGAAAAGGTATGGACAATATTAGTGTAATATACTGCTGGTAGATGTCTGGAATGTTATTTTCTCCATTACAGTTACATTAAGTTAAACAAGGGATAGCATGCATTGGCTTTACATGGAAGGGATGGCTTCACAAATCAAACAAGGTTTTGTCATTGTTCCTGAACTACAAAGCCCAAAGCCAAAGAGCTCTTCCCCTCTGTGTTACAGTATTGATATGTATCTTTCCTGTAAACCAGTGGGTTGGGTCATCACTCCACACGGTGATTCATGGGAGTGCACATGTGAACCTGGATCTTTAAGGCATGGGAAGAGGGGTGGTGTGTGGGGACAGGGAGACAGGGCAGTAAATATATGGCATCAGTAATTTACGGTGAGTGTACGATCCTCAAGAAATGTCTCAATTCAGCCAGATGGGGGCTCATAAAGAAAGAGACAGGCCTACAGAGGAAAGAAGAAGCATTGTCGTCTCTCCCCTCCCTTGTTTTCTGAATCAGTCACCCATTGATCTTTTGTGCATTCTACAAATCTCCATGGTGTCTTTCTTTTTCAGATGTAAGAAATTTAGAAAGAAGACCTCTCTTGTTATGTAGCTATTTTATTCAACTTTTCTTTCTTTCTTCTAAACTACAGCCACTTTCTCTGTGGTGCTCTCATGACATTTCTGTAATTAAAGCCAAATGGCATCCTTCGATTAGGGCTTCCAGCTGCATGCGTTTAATTCCATACAATCAAAGTGTCCTGTTCAACTGCTGGCTGTCACGGCTACCTAAGCTATTTGTCACAACAGAGACAAAAGAAACATTTATGAGCAATAAAGAATATCACTTATACAGTTTTACCCAGTTAAGCCTCCTTCAAAAGAAAACCATTTTACAAAACAATGGTATTTGTAGAAACTATTTTCAGACCGGCAGAAACAGAAGCTACTTTTTGCAGTGTAGACTTCAGTGTGTGCAGTGTTAAAGGCATGCCTATTGTGAACCGCATACAAATGAACTATGTCAATCTCATACACATTAGAGCTGAAGGTTTTCTAAGGTTGACACTTGTGGAGAAAATACGACTGAGTGTTACCTGATATGTGGTACCTCTGTGTCATAGGTTCCTCCAGATGTCTGTTTTCCCCCACCACTGTGACCTTTAGATAGCAGGGTGACTGTGTGATCCCATGAACTCACCACAAACTATGAACACAGCCTTGTTTCCCTGTGTTTTGACTGGGTTACACACGTATGCCAACATTGAGCCTAACTCACAGACCCGACGAAGATCCGTTTCGGATCAAAACGTTGTCAATAAGGCGGTGAATTGGGAGCTTTAACAGTGTTCGGGCCTTCTCGTTCTATACTAGTATTCTTTATTAGCCCAGCATCTATGTTTTTAAGGATGTGCGTATGACCACAAACTTCCTAACTCACGTACACACATTAACTCGTCCAGTGACCCTTTGGTGTACCAATCAATTCTATGATTTCATTTCTTCTATAGGCTTACCGGTCTTTCCATAGTGAAACATGTACTAACATCAAGCCCTGTGATTGGGAATGGAGATGGCAGCTTCCTCAGCTCCCCTCATAGACATAACCCATGATCTAGGGTTGGGTTTCATGTGGTGCTGGGGTCTAGGATTTTTGTGGTGGATCTGGGGATATTTGTTCATCGGTAGTCTATCATTCCTCTTGGTCTTGGTCATCAAGTATATAAACATTGATAGATCAAGCATTTAACCAGTGATAGTAGACACCTGCA